>NC_088224.1:2508953-2681453 GCF_036934945.1 Oncorhynchus masou masou
CTACAGATACAGGGCATTCTACAGACACAGGGCATTCTACAGACACATGTCATTCTACAGACACAGGGCATTCTACAGACACAGGGCATTTCTACAGACACAGGGCATTCCACAGACACAGGGCATTCTACAGACACAGGGCATTCTACAGACACAGGGCATTCTACAGACACATGTCATTCTACAGACACAGGGCATTCTACAGACACATGCCATTCTACAGACACATGGCATTCTACAGACACATGGCATTCTACAGACACAGGGCATTTCTACAGACACATGGCATTCTACAGACACAGGGCATTCTACAGAAACATGTCATTCTACAGACACATGTCATTCTACAGACACAGGGCATTCTACAGACACATGGCATTCTACAGACACAGGGCATTTCTACAGACACAGGGCATTCTACAGACACATGTCATTCTACAGACACATGTCATTCTACAGACACAGGGCATTCTACAGACACATGTCATTCTACAGACACAGGGCATTCTACAGACACAGGGCATTCTACAGACACATGTCATTCTACAGACACAGGGCATTCTACAGACACAGGGCATTCTACAGACACAGGGCATTCTACAGACACAGGGCATTCTACAGACACAGGGCATTTCTACAGACACAGGGCATTCTACAGACACAGGGCATTCTACAGACACATGTCATTCTACAGACACAGGGCATTCTACAGACACATGGCATTCTACAGACACAGGGCATTCTACAGACACAGGGCATTCTACAGACACAGGGCATTCTACAGACACAGGGCATTCTACAGACACAGGGCATTCTACAGACACATGGCATTCTACAGACACAGGGCATTCTACAGACACAGGGCATTCTACAGACACAGGGCATTCTACAGACACAGGGCATTCTACAGACACAGGGCATTCTACAGACACATGTCATTCTACAGACACAGGGCATTCTACAGACACAGGGCATTTCTACAGACACAGGGCATTCTACAGACACAGGGCATTCTACAGACACAGAGCATTCTACAGACACAGGGCATTCTACAGACACAGGGCATTCTACAGACACAGGGCATTCTACAGACACATGTCATTCTACAGACACAGGGCATTCTACAGACACATGTCATTCTACAGACACAGGGCATTCTACAGACACAGGGCATTCTACAGACACAGGGCATTCTACAGACACAGGGCATTCTACAGATACAGGGCATTCTACAGACACAGGGCATTCTACAGACACAGAAAAGTGACAAGTGACTCACTATCTATCATTTTACTTTGTCCTGCTCTCTCTTATCACTTACATTATTTTCTCTCTCTCTCTGTCTCTCTCTCTCTCTCATCCACTCCCCTCCTATATGTCTATATTATCTCAATGGCACTAATAATGCACATTTAAGATTGAAGTGTAGTTTGGCAACTGTCCACCAGCCCAAAGTTACTCATCAACTACGCCAGACAGCCCCCTCACTGCACTTTGTGGAGTGGGCATCATTTACATCGCTACATTGTGTGTGTCTAAAGGTGTTGCTACCGTTCCTCTCCTCGCCCCGACCTGGGCTCGAATCAGGGACCCTGTGCACACATCGACCACTGCCTCCCTCGAAGCATCGTTATCTTTCGCTCCACAAAAGCCTCTGCCCTTTGCAGAGCAATGGGAACAACTACTTAAAAGTCTCAGAGCGAGTGAGGTTGCCGATTGAAACGCTATTAGCGCACCCCCTTTGGCTAACTGGCTGCCAGCGGTTACACGGGGAAGAAAGACTCTTTGTTGTTGTTGTTGTAGTTGTTGTTGTTGTTGTTGTTGTTGTTGTTCCAGATGAGAGAGAGATTCTTCGACACGAGATTCAGACTTTTATTTATTTAAAAGTAGAAAAGTTTGTGCTGTTGTCTATAGATTAAAGTAATCACATATAATTATAACCCTACAATTCTGATTTGAAATGTTTTTAATGAAGACTGAACACATATATTTCATGTCATTGTACCCCGGGAAGGGTATCGGGCAGCAGCTAGTGGGGGGCGATCCTTATTAAACGTTCAATACTAACGTTATCTCATTGGATCTAATTGGGATATCAACAGTTCCTTGCGCCCACTCTCTATTGACCCCTAATGGACAGCCCATACACAGTCGAGAAGTAGATATGGTTTACTCATTCACATCACATGCAGATGTCTTCAATTCAATATCGGTTTAGTGTGGAACAGACACTGCCTACAGAATCCTTGCAGGAAATCAAGAGATGTCTGGAGTAAATTGGAGGTTGGGGACTTACTCTATAAAGTCACAGATGACTCAGATAACATGTGGTTTAAAGTGATATTAAAAAAATAACACATCACACTCCCCGTCCTAATGTGTACCTGGTAGGATCTTACTCCCCGTCCTATTGTGTTCCTGGTAGGATCTTAGTTCCCGTCCTATTGTGTTCCTGGTAGGATCTTAGTTCCCATCCTATTGTGTTCCTGGTAGGATCTTAGTTCCCGTCCTATTGTGTTCCTGGTAAGATCTTACTCACCGTCCTATTGTGTACCTGGTAGGATCTTACTCCCCGTCCTATTGTGTTCCTGGTAGGATCTTACTCCCCGTCCTATTGTGTTCCTGGTAGGATCTTACTCCCCGTCCTATTGTGTACCTGGTAGGATCTTACTCCCCTTCCTAATGTGTTCCTGGTAGGATCTTACTCCCCGTCCCAATGTGTACCTGGTAGGATCTTACTCCCCTTCCTAATGTGTTCCTGGTAGGATCTTACTCCCCGTCCTATTGTGTACCTGGTAGGATCTTACTTCCCATCCTATTGTGTACCTGGTAGGATCTTACTCCCCGTCCTATTGTGTACCTGGTAGGATCTTACTCCCCGTCCTATTGTGTACCTGGTAGGATCTTACTCCCCGTCCTATTGTGTACCTGGTAGGATCTTACTCCCTGTCCTATTGTGTACCTGGTAGGATCTTACTCCCCGTCATATTGTGTTCCTGGTAGGATCTTACTCCCTGTCCTATTGTGTTCCTGGTAGGATCTTACTCCCCTTCCTAATGTGTACCTGGTAGGATCTTACTCCCCTTCCTAATGTGTACCTGGTAGGATCTTACTCCCCGTCCTATTGTGTTCCTGGTAGGATCTTACTCCCCGTCCTATTGTGTACCTGGTAGGATCTTACTCCCCGTCCTATTGTGTACCTGGTAGGATCTTACTCCCCGTCCCAATGTGTACCTGGTAGGATCTTACTCCCCGTCCTATTGTGTACCTGGTAGGATCTTACTTCCCGTCCTATTGTGTACCTGGTAGGATCTTACTCCCCGTCCTATTGTGTACCTGGTAGGATCTTACTCCCCGTCCTATTGTGTACCTGGTAGGATCTTACTCCCCGTCCTATTGTGTACCTGGTAGGATCTTACTCCCCGTCCTATTGTGTACCTGGTAGGATCTTAATCCCCGTCCTATTGTGTACCTGGTAGGATCTTACTCCCCGTCCTATTGGTTACCTGGTAGGATCTTACTCCCCGTCCTATTGTGTACCTGGTAGGATCTTACTCCCTGTCCTATTGTGTACCTGGTAGGATCTTACTTCCCGTCCTATTGTGTACCTGGTAGGATCTTACTTCCCGTCCTATTGTGTTCCTGGTAGGATCTTACTCCCCGTCCTATTGTGTACCTGGTAGGATTTTACTCCCCGTCCTATTGTGTTCCTGGTAGGATCTTACTCCTCAGTCTCTGGTCTCTATAGTACTGATTAAACATGTAACATGACTGCACATTATCCTCTGGTCTCTACAGTACTGACTGTACATTATCCTCTGGTCTCTACATTACTGATTAAACAGGGAACCTGACTGTACATTATCCTCTGGTCTCTACAGTACTGATTAAACAGGGAACCTGACTGTACATTATCCTCTGGTCTCTACATTACTGATTAAACAGGGAACCTGACTGTACATTATCCTCTGGTCTCTACAGTACTGATTAAACAGGGAACCTGACTGTACATTATCCTCTGGTCTCTACAGTACTGATTAAACAGGGAACCTGACTGTACATTATCCTCTGGTCTCTACATTACTGATTAAACAGGGAACCTGACTGCACATTATCCTCTGGTCTCTATAGTACTGACTGCACATTATCCTCTGGTCTCTATAGTACTGACTGCACATTATCCTCTGGTCTCTATAGTACTGATTAAACAGGGAACCTGAATCTACATTATCCTCTGGTCTCTATAGTACTGATTAAACGGGGAACCTGACTGTACATTATCCTCTGGTCTCTACAGTACTGATTAAACAGGTAACCTGACTGTACATTATCCTCTGGTCTCTACATTACTGATTAAACAGGGAACCTGACAGTACATTATCCTCTGGTCTCTATAGTACTGACTGCACATTATCCTCTGGTCTCTATAGTACTGACTGCACATTATCCTCTGGTCTCTATAGTACTGATTAAACAGGGAACCTGACTGTACATTATCCTCTGGTCTCTACAGTACTGATTAAACAGGGAACCTGACTGTACATTATCCTCTGGTCTCTATAGTACTGATTAAACAGGGAACCTGAATCTACATTATCCTCTGGTCTCTATAGTACTGATTAAACAGGGAACCTGACTGTACATTATCCTCTGGTCTCTACAGTACTGATTAAACAGGGAACCTGACTGTACATTATCCTCTGGTCTCTACATTACTGATTAAACAGGGAACCTGACTGTACATTATCCTCTGGTCTCTATAGTACTGATTAAATAGGTAACATGACTGCACATTATCCTCTGGTCTCTACAGTCCTGACTCTACATTATCCTCTGGTCTCTACAGTCCTGACTCTACATTATCCTCTGGTCTCTACATTAGTGATTAAACAGGGAACCTGACTGTACATTATCCTCTCTGGTCTCTACAGTACTGACTGTGCATTATCCTCTGGTCTCCACAGTGAAGAAGATGACAGAGCTGAAGTCCAGAGGAGTCAAGATGATGCCCAGTAAAGACAATCATCACAAGATATCAGTGTGTAAGTAGTGCTCCTGGTTGTTGTACACTTGTTGCAGTTCACCGGTGAACTTATCTTCTGCAACAGTTGTTCTGCAAAGTCACACAACAGGTTCCGCTCTTGTCCCAAGTTGTGGAAATGGACAGGGGGGGGGGGTAATTTTAGAGTAGAAACAGAGGGAGGGATACAGGAGGAGTAAAGGAGTGTAGAAAGAGAGGGAGGGGGGATAAAGGAGTGTAGAAACAGAGGGAGGGATACAGGGAGTGTAAAGGAGTGTAGAAACAGAGGGAGAGATACAGGGAGGGTAGAGGAGTGTAGAAACAGAGGGAGGGATACAGGGAGGGTAGAGGAGTGTAGAAACAGAGGGAGGGATACAGGGAGGGTAGAGGAGTGTAGAAACAGAGGGAGAGATACAGGGAGGGTAGAAGAGTGTAGAAACAGAGGGAGTGATACAGGAAGGGTAAAGGAGTGTAGAAACAGAGGGAGGGATGTAGTACACTACATAGAGAATAGGGTTCCATTCCATTCTCACTACATAGAGAATAGGGTTCCATTCCATTCTCACTACATAGAGAATAGGGTTCCATTCCATTCTCACGTCATAGAAAATAGGGTTCCATTCCATTCTCATTACATAGAGAATAGGGTTCCATTCCATTCTCACTACATAGAGAATAGGGTTCCATTCCATTCTCACGACATAGAGAATAGGGTTCCATTCCATTCTCACTATGTAGAGAATAGGGTTCCATTCCATTCTCACAACATAGAGAATAGGGTTCCATTCCATTCTCACTACATAGAGAATAGGGTTCCATTCCATTCTCATTACATAGAGAATAGGATTCCATTCAATTCTCACTACATAGAGAATAGGGTTCCATTCCACTCTCACTACATAGAGAATAGGGATCCATTTCATTCTCATTACATAGAGAGCAGGGATCCATTCCATTCTCAATACATTAGAGAATAGGGTTCCATTCCATTCTCACTATGTAGAGAATAGGGTTCCATTCCATTCTCACTACATAGAGAATAGGGTTCCATTCCATTCTCATTACATAGAGAATAGGATTCCATTCCACTCTCACTACATAGAAAATAGGGATCCATTCCATTCTCACTACATAGAGAATAGGGATCCATTTCATTCTCATTACATAGAGAATAGGATTCCATTCCACTCTCACTACATAGAGAATAGGGTTCCATTCCATTCTCACTACATAGAGAATAGGGTTCCATTCCATTCTCATTACATAGAGAATAGGATTCCATTCCACTCTCACTACATAGAGAATAGGGATCCATTCCATTCTCAATACATTAGAGAATAGGGTTCCATTCCATTCTCACTACATAGAGAATAGGGATCCATTCCATTCTCATTACATAGATATGTATCTTCATCTCATACCCATCTCCTCTACCTCCATCACCACATACCCATCTCCTCTACCTCCATCACCACATACCCATCTCCTCTACCTCCTTCACATCATACCCATCTACTCTAGTCCTCTAACTCCATCACCACATACTCATCTCCTCTACCTCCATCACCTCACACCCATCTCCTCTAGTCCTCTACCTCCATCACATCATACCCATTTCCTCTACATCCATCACATCACACCCATCTCCTCTACCTCCATCACCTCATACCCATCTCCTCTACCTCCATCACCACATACCCATCTCCTCTACCTCCATCACATCATACCCATCTCCTCTACCTCCATCACCACATACCCATCTCCTCTACCTCCATCACCTTATACCCATCTCCTCTACCTCCATCACCACATACCCATCTCCTCTACCTCCATCACCTCATACCCATCTCCTCTACCTCCATCACCTCATACCCATCTCCTCTACCTCCATCACATCATACCCATCTCCTCTACCTCCATCACCTCATACCCATTTCCTCTACATCCATCACCACATACCCATCTCCTCTACCTCCATCACTTCATACCCATCTCCTCTACCTCCATCACATCATACCCATCTCCTCTACCTCCATCACCACATACCCATCTCATCTACCTCCATCACCTCATACCCATCTCCTCTACCTCCATCACCTCATACCCATCTCCTCTACCTCCATCACCTCATACCCATCTCCTCTAACTCCATCACCTCATACCCATCTCCTCTACCTCCTTCACCTCATACCCATCTCCTCTAGTCCTCTACCTCCATCACTTAATACCCATTTCCTCTACCTCCATCACATCACACCCATCTCCTCTACCTCCATCACCACATACCCATCTCCTCTACATACATCACCTCAAACCCATCTCCTCTACCTCCATCACAACATACCCATCTCCTCTACATCCATCACCTCATACCCATCTCCTCTACCTCCATCACCTCATACCCATCTCCTCTACATCCATCACCACATACCCATCTCCTCTACCTCCATCACCACATACTCATCTCCTCTACCTCCATCACCTCACACCCATCTCCTCTAGTCCTCTACCTCCATCACATCATACCCATCTCCTCTACCTCCATCACCACATACCCATCTCCTCTACCTCCATCACCACATACCCATCTCCTCTACCTCCATCACCTCATACCCATCTCCTCTACCTCCATCACCTCATACCCATCTCCTCTACCTCCATCACATCATACCCATCTCCTCTACCTCCATCACCTCATACCCATCTCCTCTACCTCCATCACCTCATACCCATCTCCTCTACCTCCATCACATCATACCCATCTCCTCTACCTCCATCACCACATACCCATCTCATCTACCTCCATCACCTCATACCCATCTCCTCTACCTCCATCACCTCATACCCATCTCCTCTACCTCCATCACCTCATACCCATCTCCTCTACCTCCATTACCTCATACCCATCTCCTCTACCTCCTTCACCTCATACCCATCTCCTCTACCTCCATCACCTCATACCCATCTCCTCTACCTCCATCACCTCATACCCATCTCCTCTAACTCCATCACCTCATACCCATCTCCTCTACCTCCTTCACCTCATACCCATCTCATCTACCTCCATCACCACATACCCATCTCCTCTAGTCCTCTACCTCCATCACTTAATACCCATTTCCTCTACATCCATCACATCACACCCATCTCCTCTACCTCCATCACCACATACCCATCTCCTCTACATACATCACCTCAAACCCATCTCCTCTACCTCCATCACAACATACCCATCTCCTCTACATCCATCACCTCATACCCATCTCCTCTACCTCCATCACCTCATACCCATCTCCTCTACATCCATCACCTCATACCCATCTCCTCTACCTCCATCACCTCAAACCCATATCCTCTACATCCATCACCTCATACCCATCTCCTCTACCTCCATCACCTCATACCCATCTCCTCTAGTCATATACCTCCATCACATCATACCCATCTCCTCTACCTCCATCACCACATACCCATCTCCTCTACCTCCATCACCTCATACCCATCTCCTCTACCTCCATCACCACATACCCATCTCCTCTACCTCCATCACCTCATACCCATCTCCTCTACCTCCATCACCTCATACCCATCTCCTCTACCTCCATCACCTCATACCCATCTCCTCTACCTCCATCACCTCATACCCATCTCCTCTAGTCCTCTACCTCCATCACTTCATACCCATTTCCTCTACATCCATCACATCACACCCATCTCCTCTACCTCCATCACCACATACCCATCTCCTCTACCTCCATCACCTCAAACCCATCTCCTCTACCTCCATCACAACATACCCATCTCCTCTACATACATCACCACATACCCATCTCCTCTACCTCCATCACCTCATACCCATCTCCTCTACCTCCATCACCACATACCCATCTCCTCTAGTCCTCTACCTCCATCACTTCATACCCATTTCCTCTACCTCCATCACCACATACCCATCCCCTCTACCTCCATCACCACATACCCATCTACTCTACCTCCATCACCTCATACCATCTCCTCTACCTCCATCACCACATACCCATCTCCTCTACATACATCACCACATACCCATCTCCTCTACCTCCATCACCACAGACCCATCTCCTCTACCTCCATCACCACATACCCATCTCCTCTACATACATCACCTCATACCCATCTCCTCTACCTCCATCACCACAGACCCATCTCCTCTACCTCCATCACCACATACCCATCTCCTCTACCTCCATCACCTCAAACCCATCTCCTCTACCTCCATCACCACATACCAATCTCCTCTACATACATCACCACATACCCATCTCCTCTACCTCCATCACCTCATACCCATCTCCTCTACCTCCATCACCTCATACCCATCTCCTCTACCTCCATCACCACATACCCATCTCCTCTACCTCCATGACCTCATACACATCTCCTCTACCTCCATGACCTCATACACATATCATCTACCTCCATCACCTCATACCTATCTCCTCTACCTCCATCACCTCATACCATCTCATCTACCTCCATCACCACATACCCTTCTCCTCTACCTCCATCACCTCATACCCATATCATCTACCTCCATCACCTCATACCTATCTCCTCTACCTCCATCTCCTCATACCATCTCATCTACCTCCATCACCTCATACCTATCTCCTCTACCTCCATCACCTCATACCATCTCCTCTACCTCCATCACCACATACCCATCTCCTCTACCTCCATCACCACATACCCATCTCCTCTACATCCATCACCTCATACCCATCTCCTCTACCTCCATTACCTCATACCCATCTCCTCTACCTCCATCACCTCATACCCATCTCCTCTACCTCCATCACCTCATACCATCTCATCTACCTCCATTACCTCATACCCATCTCCTCTACATCCATCACCTCATACCCATCTCCTCTACCTCCATTACCTCATACCCATCTCCTCTACCTCCATCACCTCATACCCATCTCCTCTACCTCCATCACCTCATACCATCTCATCTACCTCCATTACCACATACCCATCTCCTCTACATCCATCACCTCATACCCATCTCCTCTACCTCCATTACCTCATACCCATCTCCTCTACCTCCATCACCTCATATACCCATCTCCTCTACCTCCATCACCTCCTGCTCTTTATTCTATTTTAATAATTGTCCTCTTCATTTTCATCTGAATTCTCCTCTCCTTCTTTAACTCCTCCTCCAACTCTTTGTCTCTCCATCCCACTGCCCTGGTTATGACCAGTCCTCCTTACCCTTCAGAATGACTGTCCTGCCCTTTCCCCCCCTCATCAATATGCATGAGCCCCCCCGCCATGCTCCAGAGTCTCGGATAATCAGCCGGTGTCACTTTGGAGTTGGCCCCGCCTGCCGGACCTTCGACCCCGCCCTGTCTGTCAAAGGGCCTGCAGGGTTGGCTGGCTCACTGACCCTGTGTCACTTCCCCTTCCTGTCTCAGTCTGTTGACATGTTTTAGCATGATCCTTTCATATTGGTGGAGATATTATTATTTAAATAGATGATAATGTTGATGATGGTCAACAGAGGAATATCAATCCCTAACCTTCACAGAGATATAATGAATATTACGGCTACAACTATGCCAAGTGACACATGCTGCAGACATATAGATTTCAAATGGTATGTCATGAATATGTTGACAGTTCTCTACAAGTATTAGGTGAGAAAGATTCCAGTCGATCCCTTCTGGCTCTCGAAATGAGGGGATGTCAGAGCAGGTATTTAGCCTGGCTATAGGTAGCTGCACCACCCTGTTGAATTGAGAAATCCACTGTATTTGCATGCCAATCACGTTTACCCTCGTGGATGTAGTCTGGGCCGGGGAAATGTAACAATGTGTGTCGTTATCAGTGTAAAAAAGAAAAAATCAGGTTTAGTTTAAATGCTTCAGTAGGTAATTTACCTAGATTTTCACTGTAAAAATCTGTGAATATCTAACTCTCTCACTTTTTCTTCTGTCGGCCCTCTCTTTCTCCCTCTCATCCCTCTCTGTCATCCCTCTGATCCCTCCCTCTCACCCCTCTCTCTCTCTCTCTCATCCCTCTCGTATCCCTCCCTCTCATCCCTCCCTCTCATCCCTCCCTCTCATCCCTCTCTCATCCTTCCATCTCATCCCTCTCTCTCATCCCTCCCTCTCATCCCTCTCTCTCATCCCTCCATCTCATCCCTCTCTCTCACCACTCTCACCCCTCTCTCTCATCCCTCCCTCTCATCCCTCTCTCTCATCCCTCCCTCATCCCTCCTTCTCATCCCTCTCTCATCCCTCTCTCTCATCCATCTCTCTCACCCCTCTCTCTCATCCCTCTCTCACCCCTCTCTTTCATCCCTCTCTCTCATCCCTCTCTCACCCCTCTCTCTCATCCCTCCCTCTCATCCCTCTCTGTCATCCTTCTGATCCCTCCCTCTCACCCCTCTCTCTCTCTCTCTCATCCCTCCCTCTCATCCCTCCCTCTCACCCCTCTCTCTCATCCCTCTCTCACCCCTCTCTCTCATCCCTCCCTCTCATCCCTCTCTGTCATCCTTCTGATCCCTCCCTCTCACCCCTCTCTCTCTCTCATCCCTCCCTCTCATCCCTCCCTCTCACCCCTCTCTCTCATCCCTCTCCCTCACCCCTCTCTCTCAACCCTCTCCCTCGTCCCTCTCTCTCGTCCCTCCCTCTCATCCCTCTCTCTCATCCCTCCCTCTCACCCCTCTCTCTCAACCCTCTCCCTCACCCCTCTCTCTCAACCCTCTCTCATCCTCCCCTCGCAGTGTCTCAGATGGGTGTGGCCCAGGGACACAACATGTGTCCAGACCCGGGGATCCC
Source organism: Oncorhynchus masou masou (assembly GCF_036934945.1). Taxonomy (NCBI): domain Eukaryota; kingdom Metazoa; phylum Chordata; class Actinopteri; order Salmoniformes; family Salmonidae; genus Oncorhynchus; species Oncorhynchus masou. The sequence goes on from NC_088224.1 coordinate 2,520,804, forward strand.
TGACCGAGGGAGAAGAAGAGGATCAGACTTCAGGTAAAGGAGAGGAGAGACTGAGGGGAGACTGAGGGGAGACAGAGGGGAGACTGAGGGGAGACTGAGGGGAGACTGAGGGGAGACTGAGGGGAGACTGAGGGGAGACAGAGGGGAGACAGAGGGGAGACTGAGGGGAGACTGAGGGGAGACAGAGGGGAGACAGAGGGGAGACAGAGGGGAGACTGAGGGGAGACTGAGGGGAGACTGAGGGGAGACTGAGGGGAGACAGAGGGGAGACAGAGGGGAGACAGAGGGGAGACAGAGGGAGACTGAGGGGAGACTGAGAGACAGGGGAGACGAGGGGAGACAGAGGGGAGACTGAGGGGAGACTGAGGGGAGACAGAGGGGAGACAGAGGGGAGACAGAGGGGAGACAGAGGGGAGACAGAGGGGAGACAGAGGGGAGACAGAGGGGAGACTGAGGGGAGACAGAGGGGAGACTGAGGGGAGACTGAGGGGAGACTGAGGGGAGACAGAGGGAGAGTACTGTACATGAACAGAGGAGAGACTGAGGGGAGACAGAGGGGAGACTGAGGGGAGACAGAGGGGAGACTGAGGGGAGACTGAGGAGAGACTGAGGGGAGACTGAGGGGAGACTGAGGGGAGAATGAGGGGAGACTGAGGGGAGACTGAGGAGAGACTGAGGGGGAGACTGAGGGGAGACTGAGGGGAGACTGAGGGGAGACAGAGGGGAGAGTACTGTACATGAACAGAGGAGAGACTGAGGGGAGAGACTGAGGGGAGACTGAGGGAGACAGGGAGACTGAGGGGAGACTGAGGAGAGACTGAGGGGAGACTGAGGGGAGACTGAGGGGAGACTGGAGGAGAATGAGGGGAGACTGAGGGGAGACAGAGGGGAGACAGAGGGGAGACTGAGGGGAGACAGAGGGGAGACAGAGGGGAGACTGAGGGGAGACTGAGGGGAGACAGAGGGGAGACAGAGGGGAGACTGAGGGGAGACTGAGAGGAGACTGAGAGGAGACAGAGGGGAGACTGAGGGGAGACTGAGGAGAGACTGAGGGGAGACAGAGGGGAGACTGAGGGGAGACTGAGGAGAGACTGAGGGGAGACTGAGGGGAGAGTACTGTACATGAACAGAGGAGAGACTGAGGGGAGAGTACTGTACATGAACAGATGAGAGACTGAGGGGAGAGTACTGGACATGAACAGAGGAGAGACTGAGGGGAGACTGAGGGGAGACAGAGGGGAGAGTACTGTACATGAACAGATGAGAGACTGAGGGGAGACTGAGGGGAGACTGAGGGGAGACAGAGGGGAGAGTACTGTACATGAACAGAGGAGAGACAGAGGGAGAGTACTGTACATGAACAGAGGAGAGACTGAGGGGAGAGTACTGTACATGAACAGAGGAGAGACAGAGGGGAGAGTACTGTACATGAACAGAGGAGAGACTGAGACAGAGGGGAGAGTACTGTACATGAACAGAGAGACTGAGGGGAGAGTACTGGACATGAACAGAGGGGAGACAGAGGGGAGAGTACTGGACATGAACAGGGGAGAGACAGAGGGGAGAGTACTGTACATGAACAGAGGAGAGACATAGGGGAGAGTACTGGACATGAACAGGGGAGAGACAGAGGGGAGACTGAGGGGAGACTGAGGGGAGAGTACTGTACATGAACAGAGGAGAGACAGAGGGGAGAGTACTGGACATGAACAGGGGAGAGACAGAGGGGAGAGTACTGTACATGAACAGAGGAGAGACATAGGGGAGAGTACTGGACATGAACAGAGGAGAGACATAGGGGAGAGTACTGGACATGAACAGAGGAGAGACTGAGAGGAGACTGAGGGGAGACAGAGGGGAGAGTACTGTACATGAACAGAGGAGAGACTGAGACAGAGGGGAGAGTACTGTACATGAACAGAGGGGAGACTGAGGGGAGAGTACTGGACATGAACAGAGGGGAGACTGAGGGGAGAGTACTGTACATGAACAGAGGGGAGACTGTGGGTAGAGTACTGTACATGAACAGAGGGGAGACTGTGGGTAGAGTACTGTACATGAACAGAGGGGAGACTGAGGGGAGACAGAGGGGAGACTGAGGGGAGAGTACTGTACATGAACAGAGGGGAGACTGTGGGTAGAGTACTGTACATGAACAGAGGAGAGACTGAGGGGAGACTGAGGGGAGACAGAGGGGAGAGTACTGTACATGAACAGAGGGGAGACTGAGGGGAGAGTACTGGACATGAACAGAGGAGAGACTGAGGGGAGAGTACTGTACATGAACAGAGGGGAGACAGAGGGAGAGTACTGTACATGAACAGAGGGGAGACTGAGGGGAGAGTACTGTACATGAACAGAGGGAGACTGTGGGGAGAGTACTGTACATGAACAGAGGAGAGACAGAGGGGAGAGTACTGGACATGAACAGATGAGAGACAGAGGGAGAGTACTGTACATGAACAGAGGAGAGACAGAGGGGAGAGTACTGTACATGAACAGAGGAGAGACTGAGGGGAGAGTACTGTACATGAACAGAGGAGAGACTGAGGGGAGAGTACTGGACATGAACAGAGGAGAGACTGAGGGGAGAGTACTGTACATGAACAGAGGAGAGACTGAGGGGAGAGTACTGTACATGAACAGAGGAGAGACTGAGGGAGAGTACTGGACATGAACAGAGGAGAGACAGAGGGGAGAGTACTGTACATGAACAGAGGAGAGACAGAGGGGAGAGTACTGTACATGAACAGAGGAGAGACTGAGAGAGGAGAGTACTGGACATGAACAGAGGAGAGACAGAGGGGAGAGTACTGTACATGAACAGAGGAGAGACAGAGGGGAGACTGAGGGGAGACAGAGGGGAGACTGAGGGGAGACTGAGGGGAGACTGAGGGGAGACTGAGGGGAGACTGAGGGGAGACTGAGGGGAGACTGAGGGGAGACTGAGGAGAGACTGAGGGGAGACTGAGGGGAGACTGAGGGGAGACTGAGGAGAGACTGAGGGGAGACTGAGGGGAGACTGAGGGGAGACTGAGGGGAGACTGAGGGGAGAGTACTGTACATGAACAGAGGAGAGACTGAGGGGAGACTGAGGGGAGACTGAGGGGAGACAGAGGGGAGACTGAGGGGAGACAGAGGGGAGACTGAGGGGAGACTGAGGGGAGACAGAGGGGAGAGTACTGGACATGAACAGAGGAGAGACAGAGGGGAGAGTACTGTACATGAACAGAGGAGACACTGAGGGGAGAGTACTGGACATGAACAGAGGAGAGACTGAGGGGAGAGTACTGTACATGAACAGAGGAGAGACAGAGGGGAGAGTACTGGACATGAACAGAGGAGAGACTGAGGGGAGAGTACTGTACATGAACAGAGGAGAGACAGAGGGGAGAGTACTGTACATGAACAGAGGAGAGACAGAGGGGAGAGTACTGGACATGAACAGAGGAGAGACTGAGGGGAGAGTACTGGACATGAACAGAGGAGAGACTGAGGGGAGAGTACTGTACATGAACAGAGGAGAGACTGAGACAGAGGGGAGAGTACTGTACATGAACAGAGGAGAGACAGAGACTGAGGGGAGAGTACTGTACATGAACAGAGGAGACTGAGACAGAGGGGAGAGTACTGTACATGAACAGAGAGACTGAGGGGAGAGTACTGGACATGAACAGAGGGGAGACAGAGGGGAGAGTACTGGACATGAACAGGGGAGAGACAGAGGGAGAGTACTGTACATGAACAGAGGAGAGACATAGGGGAGAGTACTGGACATGAACAGGGAGAGACAGAGGGGAGACTGAGGGGAGACTGAGGGGAGAGTACTGTACATGAACAGAGGAGAGACAGAGGGGAGAGTACTGGACATGAACAGGGAGAGACAGAGGGGAGAGTACTGTACATGAACAGAGGAGAGACATAGGGGAGAGTACTGGACATGAACAGAGGAGAGACATAGGGGAGAGTACTGTACATGAACAGAGGAGAGACTGAGACAGAGGGGAGAGTACTGTACATGAACAGAGGGGAGACTGAGGGGAGAGTACTGGACATGAACAGAGGGGAGACTGAGGGGAGAGTACTGTACATGAACAGAGGGGAGACTGTGGGTAGAGTACTGTACATGAACAGAGGGGAGACTGTGGGTAGAGTACTGTACATGAACAGAGGGGAGACTGAGGGGAGACAGAGGGGAGACTGAGGGGAGAGTACTGTACATGAACAGAGGGGAGACTGTGGGTAGAGTACTGTACATGAACAGAGGAGAGACTGAGGGGAGACTGAGGGGAGACAGAGGGGAGAGTACTGTACATGAACAGAGGGGAGACTGAGGGGAGAGTACTGGACATGAACAGAGGAGAGACTGAGGGGAGAGTACTGTACATGAACAGAGGGGAGACAGAGGGGAGAGTACTGTACATGAACAGAGGGGAGACTGAGGGGAGAGTACTGTACATGAACAGAGGGGAGACTGTGGGGAGAGTACTGTACATGAACAGAGGAGAGACAGAGGGGAGAGTACTGGACATGAACAGAGGAGAGACAGAGGGGAGAGTACTGTACATGAACAGGGAGAGACAGAGGGGAGAGTACTGTACATGAACAGAGGGGAGACTGAGGGGAGAGTACTGTACATGAACAGAGGAGAGACTGAGGGGAGAGTACTGGACATGAACAGAGGAGAGACAGAGGGGAGAGTACTGTACATGAACAGAGGGGAGACTGAGGGGAGAGTACTGTACATGAACAGAGGAGAGACTGAGGGGAGAGTACTGGACATGAACAGAGGAGAGACAGAGGGGAGAGTACTGTACATGAACAGGGGAGAGACAGAGGGGAGAGTACTGTACATGAACAGAGGAGAGACAGAGGGGAGAGTACTGTACATGAACAGAGGAGAGACTGAGGGGAGAGTACTGGACATGAACAGAGGAGAGACAGAGGGGAGAGTACTGTACATGAACAGAGGAGAGACAGAGGGGAGACTGAGGGGAGACAGAGGGGAGACTGAGGGGAGACTGAGGGGAGACTGAGGGGAGACTGAGGGGAGACTGAGGAGGAGACTGAGGAGAGACTGAGGGGAGACTGAGGGGAGACTGAGGGGAGACAGAGGGGAGACTGAGAGGAGAGACTGAGGGGGAGACTGAGGGAGACTGAGGGGAGAGTACTGTACATGAACAGAGGAGAGACTGAGGGAGACTGAGGGGAGACTGAGGGGAGACAGAGGGAGACTGAGGGGAGACAGAGGGGAGACTGAGGGAGACTGAGGGAGACAGAGGGGAGAGTACTGGACATGAACAGAGGAGAGACAGAGGGGAGAGTACTGTACATGAACAGAGGAGAGACAGAGGGGAGACTGAGGGGGAGACAGAGGGAGACTGAGGGGAGACTGAGGGGAGACTGAGGGGAGACTGAGGGGAGACTGAGGGAGAGACTGAGGGGAGACTGAGGGGAGACTGAGGAGAGACTGAGGGGAGACTGAGGGGAGACTGAGGGGAGACTGAGGAGAGACTGAGGGGAGACTGAGGGGAGACTGAGGGGAGACTGAGGGAGACTGAGGGGAGAGTACTGTACATGAACAGAGGAGAGACTGAGGGGAGACTGAGGGGAGACTGAGGGGAGACAGAGGGGAGACTGAGGGGAGACAGAGGGGAGACTGAGGGGAGACTGAGGGGAGACAGAGGGGAGAGTACTGGACATGAACAGAGGAGAGACAGAGGGGAGAGTACTGTACATGAACAGAGGAGAGACTGAGGGGAGAGTACTGGACATGAACAGAGGAGAGACTGAGGGGAGAGTACTGTACATGAACAGAGGAGAGACAGAGGGGAGAGTACTGGACATGAACAGAGGAGAGACTGAGGGGAGAGTACTGTACATGAACAGAGGAGAGACAGAGGGGAGAGTACTGTACATGAACAGAGGAGAGACAGAGGGGAGAGTACTGGACATGAACAGAGGAGAGACTGAGGGGAGAGTACTGGACATGAACAGAGGAGAGACTGAGGGGAGAGTACTGTACATGAACAGAGGAGAGACTGAGACAGAGGGGAGAGTACTGTACATGAACAGAGGAGAGACTGAGACAGAGGGGAGAGTACTGGACATGAACAGAGGAGAGACTGAGACAGAGGGGAGAGTACTGTACATGAACAGAGAGACTGAGGGGAGAGTACTGGACATGAACAGAGGGGAGACAGAGGGGAGAGTACTGGACATGAACAGGGGAGAGACAGAGGGGAGAGTACTGTACATGAACAGAGGAGAGACATAGGGGAGAGTACTGGACATGAACAGGGGAGAGACAGAGGGGAGACTGAGGGGAGACTGAGGGGAGAGTACTGTACATGAACAGAGGAGAGACAGAGGGGAGAGTACTGGACATGAACAGGGGAGAGACAGAGGGGAGAGTACTGTACATGAACAGAGGAGAGACATAGGGGAGAGTACTGGACATGAACAGAGGAGAGACATAGGGGAGAGTACTGTACATGAACAGAGGAGAGACTGAGACAGAGGGGAGAGTACTGTACATGAACAGAGGGGAGACTGAGGGGAGAGTACTGGACATGAACAGAGGGAGACTGAGGGGAGAGTACTGTACATGAACAGAGGGGAGACTGTGGGTAGAGTACTGTACATGAACAGAGGGGAGACTGTGGGTAGAGTACTGTACATGAACAGAGGGGAGACTGAGGGGAGACAGAGGGGAGACTGAGGGGAGAGTACTGTACATGAACAGAGGGGAGACTGTGGGTAGAGTACTGTACATGAACAGAGGAGAGACTGAGGGGAGACTGAGGGGAGACAGAGGGGAGAGTACTGTACATGAACAGAGGGGAGACTGAGGGGAGAGTACTGGACATGAACAGAGGAGAGACTGAGGGGAGAGTACTGTACATGAACAGAGGGGAGACAGAGGGGAGAGTACTGTACATGAACAGAGGGGAGACTGAGGGGAGAGTACTGTACATGAACAGAGGGGAGACTGTGGGGAGAGTACTGTACATGAACAGAGGAGAGACAGAGGGGAGAGTACTGGACATGAACAGAGGAGAGACAGAGGGGAGAGTACTGTACATGAACAGGGGAGAGACAGAGGGGAGAGTACTGTACATGAACAGAGGGGAGACTGAGGGGAGAGTACTGTACATGAACAGAGGAGAGACTGAGGGGAGAGTACTGGACATGAACAGAGGAGAGACAGAGGGGAGAGTACTGTACATGAACAGAGGGGAGACTGAGGGGAGAGTACTGTACATGAACAGAGGAGAGACTGAGGGAGAGTACTGGACATGAACAGAGGAGAGACAGAGGGGAGAGTACTGTACATGAACAGAGGAGAGACAGAGGGGAGAGTACTGTACATGAACAGAGGAGAGACAGAGGGGAGAGTACTGTACATGAACAGAGGAGAGACTGAGGGGAGAGTACTGGACATGAACAGAGGAGAGACAGAGGGGAGAGTACTGTACATGAACAGAGGAGAGACAGAGGGGAGACTGAGGGGAGACAGAGGGGAGACTGAGGGGAGACTGAGGGGAGACTGAGGGGAGACTGAGGGGAGACTGAGGGGGGAGACTGAGGAGAGACTGAGGGGAGACTGAGGGGAGACTGAGGGGAGACAGAGGGGAGACTGAGGAGAGACTGAGGGGAGACTGAGGGGAGACTGAGGGGAGAGTACTGTACATGAACAGAGGAGAGACTGAGGGGGGAGACTGAGGGGAGACTGAGGGGAGACAGAGGGGAGACTGAGGGGAGACATGAACAGTGAGGGGAGACTGAGGGGAGACTGATGAACAGGGGAGACAGAGGGGAGAGTACTGGACATGAACATGAGACAGAGGGGAGAGTACTGTACATGAACAGAGGAGACACTGAGGGGAGAGTACTGTACATGAACAGAGGGAGAGACACTGTACATGAACAGAGGAGAGACAGAGGGGAGAGTACTGTACATGAACAGAGGAGAGACTGAGGGGAGAGTACTGTACATGAACAGAGGAGAGACAGAGGGGAGAGTACTGTACATGAACAGAGGAGAGACAGAGGGGGAGAGTGAACTGAGACATGAACAGAGGAGAGACAGAGGGGAGAGTACTGGACATGAACAGAGGAGAGACTGAGGGGAGAGTACTGTACATGAACAGAGGAGAGACTGAGACAGAGGGGAGAGTACTGTACATGAACAGAGGAGAGACTGAGACAGAGGGGAGAGTACTGGACATGAACAGAGGAGAGACTGAGACAGAGGGGAGAGTACTGGACATGAACAGAGGAGAGACAGAGGTGAGAGTACTGTACATGAACAGAGGGGAGACAGAGGTGAGAGTACTGTACATGAACAGAGGAGAGACTGAGGGGAGAGTACTGTACATGAACAGAGGGGAGACTGAGGGGAGAGTACTGTACATGAACAGAGGAGAGACTGAGGGGAGAGTACTGTACATGAACAGAGGGGAGACTGTGGGTAGAGTACTGTACATGAACAGAGGGGAGACAGAGGGGAGAGTACTGTACATGAACAGAGGAGAGACTGTGGGTAGAGTACTGTACATGAACAGGGGAGAGACAGAGGGGAGAGTACTGGACATGAACAGAGGAGAGACTGAGACAGAGGGGAGAGTACTGGACATGAACAGAGGAGAGACAGAGGTGAGAGTACTGTACATGAACAGAGGAGAGACAGAGGGGAGAGTACTGTACATGAACAGAGGAGAGACTGAGACAGAGGGGAGAGTACTGGACATGAACAGAGGAGAGACAGAGGGGAGAGTACTGGACATGAACAGAGGAGAGACATAGGGGAGAGTACTGGACATGAACAGAGGAGAGACAGAGGGGAGAGTACTGTACATGAACAGGGGAGACAGAGGGGAGACAGAGGGGAGAGTACTGGACATGAACAGAGGAGAGACAGAGGGGAGAGTACTGGACATGAACAGGGAGAGACAGAGGGGAGACTGAGGGGAGACTGAGGGGAGAGTACTGTACATGAACAGAGGAGAGACAGAGGGGAGAGTACTGTACATGAACAGAGGAGAGACAGAGGGGAGAGTACTGGACATGAACAGGGGAGAGACAGAGGGGAGAGTACTGTACATGAACAGAGGAGAGACAGAGGGGAGAGTACTGTACATGAACAGAGGGGAGACAGAGGGGAGAGTACTGTACATGAACAGAGGAGAGACTGAGACAGAGGGGAGAGTACTGGACATGAACAGGGGAGAGACAGAGGGGAGAGTACTGTACATGAACAGAGGAGAGACATAGGGGAGAGTACTGTACATGAACAGAGGAGAGACTGAGGGGAGACTGAGGGGAGACAGAGGGGAGAGTACTGTACATGAACAGAGGAGAGACTGAGACAGAGGGGAGAGTACTGTACATGAACAGAGGGGAGACTGAGGGGAGAGTACTGTACATGAACAGAGGGGAGACTGTGGGTAGAGTACTGTACATGAACAGAGGAGAGACTGAGGGGAGACTGAGGGGAGACAGAGGGGAGAGTACTGTACATGAACAGAGGGGAGACTGTGGGTAGAGTACTGGACATGAACAGAGGAGAGACAGAGGGGAGAGTACTGTACATGAACAGAGGAGAGACTGAGGGGAGAGTACTGTACATGAACAGAGGGGAGACTGAGGGGAGAGTACTGGACATGAACAGAGGAGAGACTGAGGGGAGACTGAGGGGAGACAGAGGGGAGAGTACTGTACATGAACAGAGGAGAGACTGAGACAGAGGGGAGAGTACTGTACATGAACAGAGGAGAGACTGAGGGGAGAGTACTGTACATGAACAGAGGAGAGACAGAGGGGAGAGTACTGTACATGAACAGAGGAGAGACAGAGACAGAGGGGAGAGTACTGTACATGAACAGAGGGGAGACAGAGGGGAGAGTACTGTACATGAACAGAGGGGAGACAGAGGGGAGAGTACTGGACATGAACAGAGGAGAGACAGAGACAGAGGGGAGAGTACTGTACATGAACAGAGGAGAGACTGTGGGTAGAGTACTGTACATGAACAGAGGGGAGACTGAGGGGAGAGTACTGTACATGAACAGAGGGGAGACTGTGGGTAGAGTACTGTACATGAACAGAGGGGAGACTGAGGGGAGAGTACTGTACATGAACAGAGGAGAGACAGAGGGGAGAGTACTGTACATGAACAGAGGAGAGACTGTGGGTAGAGTACTGTACATGAACAGAGGGGAGACTGAGGGGAGAGTACTGTACATGAACAGAGGAGAGACAGAGGGGAGACTGAGGGGAGACAGAGGGGAGACTGAGGGGAGACTGAGGGAGAGACTGAACAGAGGAGAGACTGAGGGGGGAGACTGAGGGGAGACTGAGGGGAGACAGAGGGGAGACAGAGGGGAGACTGAGGGGAGACAGAGGAGAGACTGAGGGGAGACAGAGGGGAGACTGAGGGGAGACAGAGGGAGACAGAGGGGAGACAGAGGGGAGACAGAGGGGAGACTGAGGGGAGACAGAGGGGAGACAGAGGGGAGACAGAGGGGAGACTGAGGGGAGACTGAGGGGAGACTGAGGGGAGACTGAGGGGAGACAGAGGGGAGACTGAGGGGAGACTGAGGGGAGACTGAGGGGAGACAGAGAGGGAGACAGAGGGGGAGACAGAACAGAGGGAGACAGAGGGGGGAGACTGAACAGAGGGAGACAGAGGGGAGACAGAGGGGAGACTGAGGGGGGAGACTGAGGGAGACTGAGGGGAGACTGAGGGGAGACTGAGGGGAGACAGAGGGGAGACTGAGGAGAGACTGAGGGGAGACAGTACAGAGGGAGAGACTGAGGAGAGACTGAGGAGAGACTGAGGGGAGACTGAGGGGGGAGACTGAGGGGAGACTGAGGGGAGAGTACTGTACATGAACAGAGGAGAGACTGAGGGGAGACTGAGGGGAGACTGAGGGGAGACAGAGGGGAGACTGAGGGGAGACAGAGGGGAGACTGAGGGGAGACTGAGGGGAGACAGAGGGGAGAGTACTGTACATGAACAGAGGAGAGACAGAGGGGAGAGTACTGGACATGAACAGAGGAGAGACAGAGGGGAGAGTACTGTACATGAACAGAGGAGACACTGAGGGGAGAGTACTGGACATGAACAGAGGAGAGACTGAGGGGAGAGTACTGTACATGAACAGAGGAGAGACATAGGGGAGAGTACTGTACATGAACAGAGGAGAGACAGAGGGGAGAGTACTGTACATGAACAGAGGAGAGACAGAGGGGAGAGTACTGGACATGAACAAAGGAGAGACTGAGGGGAGACTGAGGGGAGACAGAGGGGAGAGTACTGTACATGAACAGAGGAGAGACTGAGGGGAGACTGAGGGGAGACAGAGGGGAGAGTACTGTACATGAACAGAGGAGAGACAGAGGGGAGAGTACTGTACATGAACAGAGGAGAGACTGAGAGAGAGGGGAGAGTACTGTACATGAACAGAGGAGAGACAGAGGGGAGAGTACTGTACATGAACAGAGGAGAGACTGAGAGAGAGGGGAGAGTACTGTACATGAACAGAGGGGAGACTGAGGGGAGACAGAGGGGAGAGTACTGGACATGAACAGAGGGGAGACTGAGGGGAGAGTACTGTACATGAACAGAGGAGAGACTGAGGGGAGACTGAGGGGAGACAGAGGGGAGACTGAGGGGAGACTGAGGAGAGACTGAGGGGAGACAGAGGGGAGACAGAGGGGAGACAGAGGGGAGACTGAGGGGAGACTGAGGAGAGACTGAGGGGAGACTGAGTGGAGACTGAGGGGAGACAGAGGGAGACAGAGGGAGACAGAGGGGAGACTGAGGGGAGACAGAGGGGAGACTGAGGGGAGACTGAGGGGAGACAGAGGGGGAGACTGAGGGGAGACTGAGGGGGGGAGACAGAGGAGAGACTGAGGGGAGACTGAGGGGAGACAGAGGGGAGACTGAGGGGAGACTGAGGGGAGACAGAGGAGAGACTGAGGGGAGACAGAGGGGAGACTGAGGGGAGACTGAGGGGAGACTGAGGGGAGACTGAGGGGAGACAGAGGGGGGAGACAGAGGGGAGACAGAGGGGAGACTGAGGGGAGACTGAGGAGAGACTGAGGGGAGACTGAGTGGAGACTGAGGGGAGACAGAGGGGAGACAGAGGGGAGACAGAGGGGAGACTGAGGGGAGACAGAGGAGAGACTGAGGGGAGACAGAGGGGGGAGACAGAGGGGAGACAGAGGGGAGACTGAGGGGAGACAGAGGAGAGACTGAGGGGAGACAGAGGGGGGAGACTGAGGGGAGACTGAGGGGAGACTGAGGGGAGACTGAGGGGGAGACTGAGGGGAGACAGAGGGGAGACAGAGGGGAGACTGAGGGGAGACTGAGGGGAGACTGAGGGGGGAGACAGAGGGGAGACAGAGGGGAGACAGAGGGGAGACTGAGGAGAGACTGAGGGGAGACAGAGGGGAGACTGAGGGGAGACTGAGGGGAGACTGAGGGGAGACTGAGGAGAGACTGAGGGGAGACTGAGGGGAGACTGATGAACAGGGAGACTGAGGGGGAGAGTACTGTACATGAACAGAGGAGAGACTGAGGGGAGACTGAGGGGAGACTGAGGGGAGACTGAGGGGAGACTGAGGGGAGACTGAGGGGAGACAGAGGGGAGACTGAGGAGAGACTGAGGGGAGACTGAGGGGAGACTGAGGGGAGACTGAGGGGAGACAGAGGGGAGAGTACTGGACATGAACAGGGGAGAGACAGAGGGGAGAGTACTGGACATGAACAGGGGAGAGACAGAGGGGAGAGTACTGTACATGAACAGAGGAGAGACTGAGGGGAGACTGAGGGGAGAGTACTGTACATGAACAGAGGAGAGACAGAGGGGAGAGTACTGTACATGAACAGAGGAGAGACTGAGACAGAGGGGAGAGTACTGTACATGAACAGAGGGGAGACAGAGGGGAGAGTACTGGACATGAACAGAGGAGAGACAGAGGGGAGAGTACTGGACATGAACAGAGGAGAGACTGAGGGGAGACAGAGGGGAGAGTACTGTACATGAACAGAGGAGAGACTGAGACAGAGGGGAGAGTACTGTACATGAACAGAGGGGAGACAGAGGGGAGAGTACTGGACATGAACAGAGGAGAGACAGAGGGGAGAGTACTGTACATGAACAGAGGAGAGACTGAGGGGAGAGTACTGGACATGAACAGAGGAGAGACTGAGACTGAGGGAGAGTACTGTACATGAACAGAGGAGAGACTGAGGGGAGAGTACTGGACATGAACAGAGGAGAGACAGAGGGGAGAGTACTGTACATGAACAGAGGAGAGACTGAGGGGAGAGTACTGTACATGAACAGAGGAGAGACTGAGGGGAGAGTACTGTACATGAACAGAGGAGAGACAGAGGGGAGAGTACTGGACATGAACAGAGGAGAGACTGAGACAGAGGGGAGAGTACTGTACATGAACAGAGGAGAGACAGAGGGGAGAGTACTGGACATGAACAGAGGAGAGACAGAGGGGAGAGTACTGGACATGAACAGAGAAGAGACTGAGGGGAGAGTACTGTAAATGAACAGAGGAGAGACAGAGGGGAGAGTACTGGACATGAACAGAGGAGAGACAGAGGGGAGAGTACTGGACATGAACAGAGGAGAGACTGAGGGGAGACAGAGGGGAGAGTACTGTACATGAACAGAGAAGAGACTGAGGGGAGAGTACTGGACATGAACAGAGGAGAGACTGAGGGGAGACAGAGGGGAGAGTACTGGACATGAACAGAGGAGAGACAGAGGGGAGAGTACTGGACATGAACAGAGGAGAGACTGAGACAGAGGGGAGAGTACTGTACATGAACAGAGGAGAGACTGAGGGGAGAGTACTGTACATGAACAGAGGAGAGACAGAGGGGAGAGTACTGTACATGAACAGAGGAGAGACTGAGACAGAGGGGAGAGTACTGTACATGAACAGAGGAGAGACAGAGGGGAGAGTACTGGACATGAACAGAGGAGAGACAGAGGGGAGAGTACTGTACATGAACAGAGGAGAGACTGAGACAGAGGGTAGAGTACTGTACATGAACAGAGGAGAGACTGAGGGGAGAGTACTGGACATGAACAGAGGAGAGACTGAGACAGAGGGGAGAGTACTGTACATGAACAGAGGAGAGACAGAGGGGAGACAGAGGGGAGAGTACTGGACATGAACAGAGGAGAGACAGAGGGGAGACAGAGGGGAGAGTACTGGACATGAACAGAGGAGAGACAGAGGGGAGAGTACTGTACATGAACAGAGGAGAGACAGAGGGGAGAGTACTGGACATGAACAGAGGAGAGACAGAGGGGAGAGTACTGTACATGAACAGAGGAGAGACAGAGACTGAGGGGAGAGTACTGGACATGAACAGAGGAGAGACAGAGGGGAGAGTACTGTACATGAACAGAGGAGAGACAGAGACAGAGGGGAGAGTACTGGACATGAACAGAGGAGAGACAGAGGGGAGAGTACTGTACATGAACAGAGGAGAGACAGAGGGGAGAGTACTGGACATGAACAGAGGAGAGACAGAGGGGAGAGTACTGGACATGAACAGATGAGAGACTGAGGGGAGAGTACTGGACATGAACAGAGGAGAGACAGAGGGGAGAGTACTGGACATGAACAGAGGAGAGACTGAGGGGAGAGTACTGGACATGAACAGATGAGAGACTGAGGGGAGACTGAGGGGAGACAGAGGGGAGAGTACTGTACATGAACAGAGGAGAGACTGAGGGGAGACTGAGGGGAGACAGAGGGGAGAGTACTGTACATGAACAGAGGAGAGACTGAGGGGAGAGTACTGTACATGAACAGAGGGGAGACAGAGGGGAGACAGAGGGGAGAGTACTGTACATGAACAGAGGGGAGACAGAGGGGAGAGTACTGGACATGAACAGAGGAGAGACAGAGGGGAGAGTACTGGACATGAACAGAGGGGAGACAGAGGGGAGACAGAGGGGAGAGTACTGTACATGAACAGAGGGGAGACAGAGGGGAGACAGAGGGGAGAGTACTGTACATGAACAGAGGGAGACAGAGGGGAGAGTACTGGACATGAACAGAGGAGAGACAGAGGGGAGAGTACTGGACATGAACAGAGGAGAGACAGAGGGGAGAGTACTGGACATGAACAGAGGAGAGACAGAGGGGAGAGTACTGTACATGAACAGAGGAGAGACTGAGGGGAGAGTACTGGACATGAACAGATGAGAGACAGAGGGGAGACTGAGGGGAGACAGAGGGGAGAGTACTGTACATGAACAGAGGGGAGACAGAGGGGAGAGTACTGGACATGAACAGAGGAGAGACAGAGACAGAGGGGAGAGTACTGGACATGAACAGAGGAGAGACAGAGACTGAGGGGAGAGTACTGTACATGAACAGAGGAGAGACTGAGGGGAGAGTACTGTACATGAACAGAGGAGAGACAGAGGGGAGAGTACTGTACATGAACAGAGGAGAGACTGAGACAGAGGGGAGAGTACTGTACATGAACAGAGGAGAGACTGAGACAGAGGGGAGAGTACTGTACATGAACAGAGGAGAGACAGAGGGGAGAGTACTGGACATGAACAGAGGAGAGACAGAGGGGAGAGTACTGTGTAGGGAATAGGGCTCTGGTCTATAGTATTGTACTATATAGGGAATAGGGCTCTGGTCTATAGTAGTACCACTATATAGGGAATAGGGCTCTGGTCTGTAGTAGTACCACTATATAGGGAATAGGGCTCTGGTCTATAGTAGTACCACTATATAGGGAATAGGGCTCTGGTCTATAGTATTGTACTATATAGGGAATAGGGCTCTGGTCTATAGTAGTACCACTATATAGGGAATAGGGCTCTGGTCTATAGTAGTACCACTATATAGGGAATAGGGCTCTGGTCTATAGTATTGTACTATATAGGGAATAGGGCTCTGGTCTATAGTAGTACCACTATATAGGGAATAGTTGCTCTGGTCTATAGTATTGTACTATATAGGGAATAGGGCTCTGGTCTATAGTAGTACCACTATATAGGGAATAGGGCTCTGGTCTATAGTAGTACCACTATATAGGGAATAGGGCTCTGGTCTATAGTATTGTACTATATAGGGAATAGGGCTCTGGTCTATAGTAGTACCACTATATAGGGAATAGGGCTCTGGTCTATAGTATTGTACTATATTGGGAATAGGTCTCTGGTCTATAGTAGTACCACTATATAGGGAATAGGGCTCTGGTCTATAGTAGTACCACTATATAGGGAATAGGGCTCTGGTCTATAGTAGTACCACTATATAGGGAATAGGGCTCTGGTCTATAGTAGTACCACTATATAGGGAATAGGGCTCTGGTCTACAGTAGTTCCACTATATAGGGAATAGGGCTCTGGTCTATAGTAGTACCTCTATATAGGGAATAGGGCTCTGGTCTACAGTAGTACCACTATATAGGGAATAGGGCTCTGGTCTATAGTAGTGCCACTATATAGGGAATAGGGCTCTGGTCTACAGTAGTACCACTATATAGGGAATAGGGCTCTGGTCTATAGTAGTACCACTATATAGGGAATAGGGCTCTGGTCTATAGTAGTACCACTATATAGGGAATAGGGCTCTGGTCTACAGTAGTTCCACTATATAGGGAATAGGGCTCTGGTCTATAGTAGTACCTCTATATAGGGAATAGGGCTCTGGTCTACAGTAGTACCACTATATAGGGAATAGGGCTCTGGTCTATAGTAGTACCACTATATAGGGAATAGTGCTCTGGTCTATAGTAGTACCACTATATAGGGAATAGGGCTCTGGTCTATAGTAGTACCACCATATAGGGAATAGTGGGCCGTTTGGGACATACATGTGTCTCTCTGTATCAGTGACGTGTCTCCGGTCTGTCATTGCGTCTAATACAGACTAATGGGCACGATCCGTCCCCCACAAAGCGCTCTGTGAGGTCACAACAGGAAGCGTTTTTGGAGGATGTGATTGTGATTGTTTCAAGACGTGTTAAACACTAAAACCTGCACATGCAGACAACCCTTCAGGACGGTCTTTGTCCTTCCCGAGACATTGGTTAAAGACCAGAGTTACAATACATCCATCTCTATGTGAATAACCCTCTGTCTCTCTACCTCCCCCTACAGGCGGGGAACCACGGTGCACTTCTCCTGTGACGAGGGTTATGAGCTGCATGTGAATAACCCTCTGTCTCTCTACCTCCCCCTACAGGCGGGGAACCACGGTGCACTTCTCCTGTGACGAGGGTTATGAGCTGCATGTGAATAACCCTCTGTCTCTCTACCTCCCCCTACAGGCGGGGAACCACGGTGCACTTCTCCTGTGACGAGGGTTATGAGCTGCAGGGCTCTAAGAGCATCAGCTGCCTGAGAGTCACAGACAGCTACGTAGGCTGGAGCGACGACCGACCCATCTGCAGAGGTATGGGTGGGAGGGGGGGTCTCTCTGCTCATGTGTGTATCTGTGTCCCTGTGTGTGTGTGTGTGAACAGAGGGGGGGGGGGGGTGTATCTATTCATACTGTGTGTTTATCTGTTAGCCTGAGCTGGACTTGACTCTCATCTATCTACACTGGCAGTCCACTGCCCAAAAGGCGAATAAACTTCCTCCCATCGTTTAGTGACAAGCAGACAGAATGGTCACGGCCTGTTGTGTGTCGTCCACGGCCTCTGTGTGTCGTCCACGGCCTGTTGTGTGTCGTCCATGGGCTGTTGTGTGTCGTCCACGGCCTGTTGTGTGTCGTCCACTGCCTCTGTGTGTCGTCCACGGCCTCTGTGTGTCGTCCACAGCCTCTGTGTGTCGTCCACAGCCTCTGTGTGTCGTCCACGGCCTCTGTGTGTCGTCCACCGCCTCTGTGTGTCGTCCATGGCCTCTGTGTGTCGTCCACAGCCTGTTGTGTGTCGTCCACGGCCTGTTGTGTGTCGTCCACGGCCTGTTGTGTGTCGTCCACGGCCTGTTGTGTGTCGTCCACGGCCTGTTGTGTGTCGTCCACAGCCTCTGTGTGTCGTCCACGGCCTCTGTGTGTCGTCCACGGCCTGTTGTGTGTCGTCCACGGCCTGTTGTGTGTCGTCCACGGCCTGTTGTGTGTCGTCCACGGCCTGTTGTGTCTCGTCTAATCTACCCACAACCTGTATGGCTTTGTGTTGCACCCTAACCACCCAAACAGGCTGATGTTCTATTGACAACAACTGTGTCTGAATGTATCAGAGTATCCCAGAGAGACAGAGTCCAGTCTCTATTAGATTAATGTATCAGAGTATCCCAGAGAGACAGAGTCCAGTCTCTATTAGATTAATGTATCAGAGTAAAGCAGAGAGACAGAGTACCGTCTCTATTAGAGTGTTCCTCACCTGGCTTACTGTAAAACATCAGTTACAGTGTTCCTCACCTGGCTTAATGTAAAACATCAGCTGCAGTGTTCCTCACCTGGCTTAATGTAAAACATCAGCTGCAGTGTTCCTCACCTGGCTTACTGTAAAACCTCACTGCAGTGTTCCTCACCTGGCTTACTGTAAAACATCACTGCAGTGTTCCTCACCTGGCTTACTGTAAAACTTCACTGCAGTGTTCCTCACCTGGCTTACTGTAAAACCTCACTGCAGTGTTCCTCACCTGTCTTACTGTAAAAAGCAAAACAAAGGATTGAAAGGACTGTACTTCTATATTTCCATCAACCCTGCCTTGTGGGTTTGGCCACAGGTTCTCATCCACATCACAATGGATGTTTTCATTAGCCAAACATCTTGGGTAGAATCTTCGGGTGAATCCAGGCCTGACACTGGTCTGCCGTGATGTCATTGCATGTGTCATCCATGGCCTGGAGAAGGGCGGCTTGTTCGTGAGGGCGCCTATCATATGCCTTCCACCTCCATGTGGAGAAAAATTCCTCAATCGGGTTGAGGAAAGGAGAGTATGGGGGTAAGCACAGGGTGGTAAATTGTGGTTGGGCCTGAAACCATACTTGCACTATTTGAGCCTGGTGGAACCTGACATTATCCCACACAATGACATAGGTCATGCCGTCAGCTCTACAGACCTGATTTAGCTCATCAAGGTTACAAGGAGAGCTGCATTATATGATCCAATACGAGGTCTGCGTCCCACCACACCATCTTCTGATATAGAGGCACACATGGCGATGTTGTCCAGGTACGTTGGCCAATTAACTTCCGACCTCTCCTCCTTGTCTTGGCCAGGTTGAAGCCTGCCTCATCCAAACAGAGGAATTTGTGATGGTTTTCGTCAGCATCCAGCTTCATCACCCTCTAAAAATGCATTTTGGATAGAGAATTACTGATTACAATGATGTAGCATTTTGGGAATTTTCACAACAGGCATCTTGAAACTGAACATACTCAGTTCTCAGTTACTTCACTCAGTCTGCATTTCTTTCCAAAGGCACAAGGTATATCTGTTTTAGAGACACCTGGTGCCTTTTCTGCCTGCAATAGTCAGCAAACTTATGGCTTCCACATTGTTGAACATGTCGTCATTGTCCAAGATGTGCTGCCGAAATTCTGTAAGGCGAATATCATTTCTGGCCCGAACCAAATTGTCCACAGCCCGCTCTTATTGGTCAATCAGAATGTTCCCTCTGCCTGCCCCTATTTGGCCTAGTCTCAATTCTGCTGGGAAAATGACAGTAAGATCACATTTTGTCACATCACCTACTCTGTGGTACACATTGACATGCAATATAAAGTCATTTGACAGTTGAAAGTAGCCAAATGTTTAATGCACGCTGAAGACTTACTGGTTCTCATTGCAGAAAGTTCTGATGATTGAGGCCACGGTTGATCTTCTGAGGTTTGGTTAAATCATTGTAGCTGCCTCAGTCATTGTCCTGCCATGATTTACGACATGGTCTAGAACTATAGCTCGGATTTCATTGGACACCATTTGCTGTTGCTGCCGTTGTCTTGGTCCGTGGCCTTATCCTCTACCACGTTCCCCCCACACCTCTCCAACGAGGCCCACGACCACCTCTCAGAAGGGGTGCTTGATCCGTGGCCTTGTCCTCTACCAGATTCCCCCCACAGCTCTCCAACGAGGCCCACGACCACCTCTCAGAAGGGGTGCTTGGTCCGTGGCCTTGTCCTCTACCACATTCCCCCACAGCTCTCCAACGAGGCCCACAACCACCTCTCAGAAGGGGTGCTTGGTCCGTGGCCTTGTCCTCTACCACATTCCCCCACAGCTCTCCAACGAGGCCCACGACCACCTCTCAGAAGGGGTGCTTGGTCCGTGGCCTTGTCCTCTACCACATTCCCCCACAGCTCTCCAACGAGGCCCACAACCACCTCTCAGAAGGGGTGCTTGGTCCGTGGCCTTGTCCTCTACCACGTTCCCCCACACCTCTCAAACGAGGCCCACGACCACCTCTCAGAAGGGGTGCTCGTCCCCTGCCATTCCTTTGACCACCACGTCTCTTCCTCCTCCCACTGCTTGACCTCTATTGTGACCTGGATCACCTGCCGGCTCCATGTTATCACTATGTTGTGGTAGGTGGATACCACTCAGTCCACTATACAGCTCCATGTTATCACTATGTTGTTGTAGGTGGATACCACTCAGTTCACTATACAGCTCCACTATACAGCTCCATGTTATCACTATGTTGTTGTAGGTGGACACCACTCAGTTCACTATACAGCTCCATGTTATCACTGTGTTGTTGTAGGTGGATACCACTCAGTCCACTATACAGCTCCACTATACAGCTCCATGTTATCACTATGTTGTTGTAGGTGGATACCAATCAGTCCACTATACAGCTCCATGTTATCACTGTGTTGTTGTAGGTGGATACCACTCAGTCCACTATACAGCTCCACTATACAGCTCCATGTTATCACTATGTTGTTGTAGGTGGACACCACTCAGTTCACTATACAGCTCCATGTTATCACTATGTTGTTGTAGGTGGATACCACTCAGTTCACTATACAGCTCCATGTTATCACTATGTTGTTGTAGGTGGATACCACTCAGTCCACTATACAGCTCCATGTTATCACTATGTTGTTGTAGGTGGATACCACTCAGTTCACTATACAGCTCCATGTTATCACTATGTTGTTGTAGGTGGATACCACTCAGTCCACTATACAGCTCCATGTTATCACTATGTTGTTGTAGGTGGATACCACTCAGTTCACTATACAGCTCCATGTTATCACTATGTTGTTGAAGGTGGATACCACTCAGTTCACTATACAGCTCCACAATACAGCTCCATGTTATCACTATGTTGTTGTAGGTGGATACCACTCAGTTCACTATACAGCTCCATGTTATCACTATGTTGTTGTAGGTGGATACCAATCAGTTCACTATACAGCTCCACTATACAGCTCCATGTTATCACTATGTTGTTGTAGGTGGATACCAATCAGTTCACTATACAGCTCCACTATACAGCTCCATGTTATCACTATGTTGTTGTAGGTGGATACCAATCAGTTCACTATACAGCTCCACTATACAGCTCCATGTTATCACTATGTTGTTGTAGGTGGATACCAATCAGTTCACTATACAGCTCCACTATACAGCTCCATGTTATCACTGTGTTGTTGTAGGTGGATACCACTCAGTTCACTATACAGCTCCATGTTATCACTATGTTGTTGTAGGTGGATACCAATCAGTCCACTATACAGCTCCATGTTATCACTATGTTGTTGTAGGTGGATACCACTCAGTTCACTATACAGCTCCACTATACAGCTCCATGTTATCACTATGTTGTTGTAGGTGGATACCACTCATTTCACTATACAGCTCCACTATACAGCTCCATGTTATCACTATGTTGTTGTAGGTGGATACCACTCAGTTCACTATACAGCTCCATGTTATCACTATGTTGTTGTAGGTGGATACCACTCAGTTCACTATACAGCTCCATGTTATCACTATGTTGTTGTAGGTGGATACCAATCAGTTCACTATACAGCTCCACTATACAGCTCCATGATATCACTATGTTGTTGTAGGTGGATACCACTCAGTTCTCTATACAGCTCCATGTTATCACTATGTTGTTGTAGGTGGATACCACTCAGTCCACTATACAGCTCCATGTTATCACTATGTTGTTGTAGGTGGATACCACTCAGTCCACTATACAGCTCCACTATACAGCTCCATGTTATCACTATGTTGCTGTAGGTGGACACCACTCAGTTCACTATACAGCTCCATGTTATCACTATGTTGTTGTAGGTGGATACCACTCAGTTCTCTATACAGCTCCATGTTATCACTATGTTGTTGTAGGTGGATACCACTCAGTTCACTATACAGCTCCACTATACAGCTCCATGTTATCACTATGTTGTTGTAGGTGGATACCAATCAGTTCACTATACAGCTCCACTATACAGCTCCATGTTATCACTGTGTTGTTGTAGGTGGATACCACTCAGTCCACTATACAGCTCCATGTTATCACTATGTTGTTGTAGGTGGATACCACTCAGTTCACTATACAGCTCCACTATACAGCTCCATGTTATCACTATGTTGTTGTAGGTGGATACCACTCATTTCACTATACAGCTCCATGTTATCACTATGTTGTTGTAGGTGGATACCACTCAGTTCACTATACAGCTCCACTATACAGCTCCATGTTATCACTATGTTGTTGTAGGTGGATACCACTCAGTCCACTATACAGCTCCACTATACAGCTCCACTATACAGCTCCATGTTATCACTATGTTGCTGTAGGTGGACACCACTCAGTTCACTATACAGCTCCATGTTATCACTATGTTGTTGTAGGTGGATACCACTCAGTTCACTATACAGCTCCATGTTATCACTATGTT
This sequence comes from Oncorhynchus masou masou, assembly GCF_036934945.1. Lineage (NCBI taxonomy): Eukaryota > Metazoa > Chordata > Actinopteri > Salmoniformes > Salmonidae > Oncorhynchus > Oncorhynchus masou. Next base: position 2,543,686 of record NC_088224.1, read on the forward strand.
GTTGTAGGTGGATACCACTCAGTTCACTATACAGCTCCACTATACAGCTCCATGGTATCACTATGTTGTTGTAGGTGGATACAACTCAGTCCACTATACAGCTCCATGTTATCACTATGTTGTTGTAGGTGGATACCACTCAGTCCACTATACAGCTCCATGTTATCACTATGTTGTTGTAGGTGGATACCACTCAGTTCACTATACAGCTCCATGTTATCACTGTGTTGTTGTAGGTGGATACCACTCTGTTCACTATACAGCTCCATGTTGTCACTATGTTGTTGTAGGTGGATACCACTCTGTTCTCTATACAGCTCCATGTTATCACTATGTTGTTGTAGGTGGATACCACTCAGTTCACTATACAGCTCCACTATACAGCTCCATGTTATCACTATGTTGTTGTAGGTGGATACCACTCAGTTCACTATACAGCTCCATGTTATCACTATGTTGTTGTAGGTGGATACCAATCAGTTCACTATACAGCTCCACTATACAGCTCCATGATATCACTATGTTGTTGTAGGTGGATACCACTCAGTTCACTATACAGCTCCATGTTATCACTATGTTGTTGTAGGTGGATACCAATCAGTTCACTATACAGCTCCACTATACAGCTCCATGTTATCACTATGTTGTTGTAGGTGGATACCACTCAGTTCTCTATACAGCTCCATGTTATCACTATGTTGTTGTAGGTGGATACCACTCAGTTCACTATACAGCTCCACTATACAGCTCCATGTTATCACTATGTTGTTGTAGGTGGATACCAATCAGTTCACTATACAGCTCCACTATACAGCTCCATGTTATCACTGTGTTGTTGTAGGTGGATACCACTCAGTCCACTATACAGCTCCATGTTATCACTATGTTGTTGTAGGTGGATACCACTCAGTTCACTATACAGCTCCACTATACAGCTCCATGTTATCACTATGTTGTTGTAGGTGGATACCACTCTGTTCACTATACAGCTCCACTATACAGCTCCATGGTATCACTATGTTGTTGTAGGTGGATACCACTCAGTTCACTATACAGCTCCACTATACAGCTCCATGTTATCACTATGTTGTTGTAGGTGGATACCACTCAGTCCACTATACAGCTCCATGTTATCACTGTGTTGTTGTAGGTGGATACCAATCAGTTCACTATACAGCTCCATGGTATCACTATGTTGTTGTAGGTGGATACCACTCAGTCCACTATACAGCTCCACTATACAGCTCCATGTTATCACTGTGTTGTTGTAGGTGGATACCACTCAGTCCACTATACAGCTCCAATATACAGCTCCATGTTATCACTATGTTGTTGTAGGTGGACACCACTCAGTTCACTATACAGCTCCATGTTATCACTATGTTGTTGTAGGTGGATACCACTCAGTTCACTATACAGCTCCATGTTATCACTATGTTGTTGTAGGTGGATACCAATCAGTTCACTATACAGCTCCACTATACAGCTCCATGTTATCACTATGTTGTTGTAGGTGGATACCACTCAGTTCTCTATACAGCTCCATGTTATCACTATGTTGTTGTAGGTGGATACCACTCAGTTCACTATACAGCTCCACTATACAGCTCCATGTTATCACTATGTTGTTGTAGGTGGATACCAATCAGTTCACTATACAGCTCCACTATACAGCTCCATGTTATCACTGTGTTGTTGTAGGTGGATACCACTCAGTTCACTATACAGCTCCACTATACAGCTCCATGTTATCACTGTGTTGTTGTAGGTGGATACCACTCAGTCCACTATACAGCTCCATGTTATCACTATGTTGTTGTAGGTGGATACCACTCATTTCACTATACAGCTCCATGTTATCACTATGTTGTTGTAGGTGGATACCACTCAGTTCACAATACAGCTCCACTATACAGCTCCATGTTATCACTATGTTGTTGTAGGTGGATACCACTCTGTTCACTATACAGCTCCACTATACAGCTCCATGGTATCACTATGTTGTTGTAGGTGGATACCACTCAGTCCACTATACAGCTCCATGTTATCACTGTGTTGTTGTAGGTGGATACCACTCAGTTCACTATACAGCTCCATGTTATCACTATGTTGTTGTAGGTGGATACCACTCAGTCCACTATACAGCTCCATGTTATCACTATGTTGTTGTAGGTGGATACCACTCTGTTCACTATACAGCTCCACTATACAGCTCCATGGTATCACTATGTTGTTGTAGGTGGATACCACTCAGTTCTCTATACAGCTCCACTATACAGCTCCATGTTATCACTATGTTGTTGTAGGTGGATACCACTCAGTTCTCTATACAGCTCCATGTTATCACTATGTTGTTGTAGGTGGATACCATTCAGTTCTCTATACAGCTCCACTATACAGCTCCATGTTATCACTATGTTGTTGCAGGTGGATACCACTCAGTTCTCTATACAGCTCCACTATACAGCTCCATGTTATCACTATGTTGTGGTAGGTGGATACCACTCAGTTCTCTATACAGCTCCATGTTATCACTATGTTGTTGTAGGTGGATACCACTCAGTTCACAATACAGCTCCATGTTATCACTATGTTGTTGTAGGTGGATACCATTCAGTTCACTATACAGCTTCACTATACAGCTTCATGTTATCACTATGTTGTTGTAGGTGGATACCACTCAGTTCTCTATACAGCTCCACTATACAGCTCCATGGTATCACTATGTTGTTGTAGGTGGATACCACTCAGTTCACTATACAGCTCCATGTTATCACTATGTTGTTGTAGGTGGATATCACTCAGTTCACTATACAGCTCCACTATACAGCTCCATGTTATCACTATGTTGTTGTAGGTGGATACCACTCAGTTCTCTATACAGCTCCATGTTATCACTATGTTGTGGTAGGTGGATACCACTCAGTTCACTATACAGCTCCACTATACAGCTCCATGTTATCACTATGTTGTAGTAGGTGGATACCACTCAGTTCTCTATACAGCTCCACTATACAGCTCCATGTTATCACTATGTTGTTGTAGGTGGATACCACTCAGTTCACTATACAGCTCCATGTTATCACTATGTTGTTGTAGGTGGATACCACTCAGTTCTCTATACAGCTCCATGTTATCACTATGTTGTTGTAGGTGGATACCACTCAGTTCTCTATACAGCTCCACTATACAGCTCCATGTTATCACTATGTTGTTGTAGGTGGATACCACTCAGTCCACTATACAGCTCCATGTTATCATTATGTTGTTGTTGGTGGATACCACTCAGTTCTCTATACAGCTCCATGTTATCACTATGTTGTTGTAGGTGGATACCACTCAGTTCTCTATACAGCTCCATGTTATCACTATGTTGTTGTAGGTGGATACCACTCAGTTCTCTATACAGCTCCACTATACAGCTCCATGTTATCACTATGTTGTTGTAGGTGGATACCACTCAGTCCACTATACAGCTCCATGTTATCATTATGTTGTTGTTGGTGGATACCACTCAGTTCTCTATACAGCTCCATGTTATCACTATGTTGTTGTAGGTGGATACCACTCAGTCCACTATACAGCTCCATGTTATCACTATGTTGTTGTAGGTGGATACCAATCAGTTCACTATACAGCTCCACTATACAGCTCCATGTTATCACTATGTTGTTGTAGGTGGATACCACTCAGTCCACTATACAGCTCAATGTTATCACTATGTTGTTGTAGGTGGATACCAATCAGTTCACTATACAGCTCCACTATACAGCTCCATGTTATCACTATGTTGTTGTAGGTGGATACCACTCAGTCCACTATACAGCTCCACTATACAGCTCCATGTTATCACTGTGTTGTTGTATGTGGATACCACTCAGTCCACTATACAGCTCCATGGTATCACTATGTTGTTGTAGGTGGATACCACTCAGTTCACTTTATACTCGTACCACAATGTGAAATCAATCATCAGTAAAGAGTTGGCAGTTTTGGAAATGCAATTACATACCTCCACTCAGCATCCACTTTATTAGGTACACCTGTGTGTTAACGCAAATAGCTCCTTCGAACATCGAATCTTGTGGCTGCCTGCAACTCAATATATAGAGTATATAGAGTAGAGAGCTTTAGTTGTTGTTCGACCAAACATTAGAACGGGCAAGATGAGTAATCTAAGCGACTTTGACGCGGTATGGTTGTTGATGCCACACATGGTGGTTTCAGCATCTCAGAAACAGCTGCCTTCCTGGGATTTTTACGCACTACAGTCTCTAGAGTTTACAGAGAATGGTGCGATTAACAAAACACTAGCGGTTCTGTGGTCAAAAACACCTTGTTAATGAGAGCGGTCAGAGGAGAATGTCCAGACTCATTCAAGCTATCAGAAAGGCCTCAAACGCTCAAAAAACAGCCATTTAAAACAGTGGTGTGCAGAAGGGCATCTCTTAATTAACGTCTAACACTGTGAATAATTCAGGCTGTTGTGGAGGCAAAAGGGGGTCCTACCCAGTACTAGATAGGTGTACCTAATAAAGTGGCCGGTGAGTGTACACTTATGTCAAATCTGAAAACATGATATGGAATATTGGTACATGGGACCATAGAAACAGTGTCTGATAAAGAATGATGATGAAACATTACATCCATAGATAATGTCGTCCAATTGGTTCATGTTCCACTGTAATTGGTGTCAATGGATCAAGGTGTCCTGAAACATTCATGATTTTAACATTGTTTGTCGGTTTCCATAAAATTATGAAAATAAGACATATGGAATCATGTAGTAACCAAAGAAGTGTTAAACAAATCAAAATATAATTAATATTTTAGATTCTTCAAGGAATGGAGCCAACAAGTGTCACTCTTTGCCTTGATGACAGCGTTGCACACTCTTGGCATTCTTTCAACGAGCTTCATGAGGAATGCTTTTCCTCCAGTCTTGAAGGAGTTCCCACATATGCTGAGCACTTGTTGGCTGGTTTTTCTTCACTCTGCGGTCCAACTCATCCCAAACCATCTCAATTGGGTAGACGTCGGGTGATTGTGGAGGCCAGGTCATCTGGTCATCCATCACTCTCCTTCTTGGTCAAATAGCCCTTACACAGCCTGGAGGTGTGTTGGGTCATTGTCCTGTTGAAAAACAAATGATAGTCCCACTAATTGCAAACCAGATGGGATGGAGTATTGCTGCAGAATGCTGTGGTAGCCATGCTGGTTATGTCACGCCTGCTCCCGCTCTTCCCCCCTGGCGCTGGAGGGCATTACACACATCTGCCTTCCCCCGTCACCAGCAATTATTGGACTCACTGGACTCAATCACCTCTGTCATTACTTCCACTATATGTCAGTTATATGTCAGTTCCCTGCTTCAGCATCGATTGTCGTCTGTCTTTGTGTGCCGACGTTGTTCATGTTTCGTGTCTGTTTAAATGTTGAGTCCCTGTACCTGCTTCTCATCTCCGGCGTCGGTCCTTACAGGTTAAGTGTGTTTTTAATTATAAATAAATCACAGACAGTGTCACAAGCAAAGAACCCCCACACCACCTCACCTCCTCCTCCATGATTGACGGTCGGAGCTCCACATGCGGAGATCATCCATTCACCATCTGCATCAGACAAAGACACGGCGGTTGGAACCAAAAAAATCACAAATTTGAACTCATCACAATAAAAGGACAGATTTCAACAGGCCTAATTGCTCGTGTTTCTTGGCCCAAGGGGTATCTTTGGACAAAATTTGACCATGAATGCCTGATTCACACAGTCTCCTCTGTTCTCTAGTTTTATATATCTACAGTGGCAAGAAAAAGTATGTGATTTCAGCATAGATCTGTCATGAAATATAATCTGATCTGCATCTAAATCACAGCAATAGACAAACACAGTCGGCTTAAAATAAATACAAACAATTATACGTTTTCATGTCTTTATTGAACACACCGTGCAAACATTCACAGCGAAAAAAAACAGGTGAAAAAGTATGTGAATCCTTGGGTTAAATAACTGGTTGACCCTCCTTTGGCAGCAATAACCTCAACCAAACGTTTTCTGTAGTTGCGGATCAGACCGGCACAACGGTCCGGAGGAATTTTGGACCATTCATCTTTACAAAACTGTTTCTGTTCAACTATGTAATTGGGATGTCTGGTGTGAACTGCTCTCTCGAGGTCATGCCACAGCATCTCAATCGGGTTGAGGTCAGGACTCTGACTGGGCCACTCCAGAAGGATATTATCTTCTGTTGAAGCCATTTTGTTGTTGATTTACTTCTGTGTTTTGGATCGTTGCCCTGTTGCATCACCCAACTTCTGTTGAACTTCAATAGCCTTACATTCTCCTGCAAAACGTCTTGATAAACTTGGGAATAATGTTTTTTGTCGATGATATCTGTCCCAGCCCTTCAGGCAGCAAAGCAGCCCCAAATAATGCTCCATCCACCATACTTTACAGTGGGGAGGTTTTGATGTTGTTGTTCTGTGCCTTTATTTTCTCCACACATAGTGTTGTGTGTTCCTTCCAAACAATTTAGCTGCAGTTTCATCTGTCCACAGAATATTTTGCCAGTAGCGCTGTGGAACATCCAGGAGCTCTTTTACCAACTTCAGACGTGCAGTAATGTTCTTTTTGGACAGCAGTGGCTTCTTCCATGTCCTCCCATGAACACCATTCTTGTTTAGTGTTTTACATATAGTAGACTCGTCAACAGAGATGTTTCCATGCTGCAGAGATTTCTGTAAGTCTTTTGTTGACACTCTAGGATTCTTCTTAACCTCATTGAGCATTCTGCACTGTGCTCTTGCAGTCATCTTTGTAGGATGGCCACTCCTAGGGAGAGTAGCAACAGTGCTGAACTTTCTCCATTTATAGACAATTTGTCTTACTGTGGACTGATGAACATTACGGCTTGTATAGATACTTTTGTAACCATTTCCTTCTTCATGCAAGTCAACAATTCTTGGACTTCTGAGATATTTTTTCGTCAAGACATCAGGCAATTCTTCTTCTTCTACTCAAATTGTAGAAGTGTTTTTTATAGGGCAGGGCAGCTCTAACCAACATCTTCAATCTTGTCTTGATTTGACTCAAGGTTAGCTGACTCCTTACTCCAATTAGCTTTTTGGAGAAGTCATTTAGCCTATGGGGTTCACATACTTTTTCCAACCTACAATGTGAACGTTTAAATTATCTATTCAATATAGACAAGAAAAATCTTTGTTTGTTTTTCTATTGTTGTGATTTAGATGAAGATCAGTCATTATGACCAATTTATGCAGAAATCCAGGTAATTCCAAAAGTTTCACGTACTTCCTCTTGCCACTGTATGTCTATGTCTACATTTACATCACACATATGTCTATTTATTTATCTCTATTTATACAGTTATGCATCTCTGTATCAACCTCTAATTACATGTCTCTATGTCTACAGTCCTCTAATTACATGTCTCTATGTCTCCAGTCCTCTAGTGTATTATGATTCTAACAACAGCAGCAGTGTGTTATATCGACCTATTTAGAGAACTATTTTAAACACATTTTCAAACAAAATACGTTAGACAAGGTGGGATCTTTTTTGTGTCTGTAAAATTAATTACGCGAGAAATGGTGATTGAAAAACCTTCATAAACAAATATGGATGAAATGAAATGATCATATTGAAGTAAAATACTTGGAGTCACGTGATATCATCCTTTTCCACTACGACTCAGTTTCTTAGCCTATAGATGATGAAGATCACAGGGTCGTGATCTTGATGCTCCTTTCCAATAAAACTCTGGTGATTATTGACGTTTTACTTACCTGTTGTTCACCTAATACTTTTTTTGCACTATTGGTTAGAGCCTGTAAGTATGCATCCAAATAAACTTGGATTTCATTTGTTTGACAAATAAAAAATAATCTTGCTCTTTTGTACATAATAATCTCATCATATAGTAGACTGTATCTGCCAGCTGTTGGCTAGAGTGCATTTGCCAACAGCAGAGTGGTCACATTCGCTATATAACTTAAATATTTGTGACAAATCGTAGAGTTTGAAAATGCAATGGAAACCCAATTAAATTGAGTTATTATTTTTTTATTACATGAGAGTTTAACTGCTGAAGTGATTTTTTTATGCGCTCTACATCGTCACACACATCTGTTTAACCCCAACAAGTCAATTTAATGAAAACTGGTGGAAAAAATACCCATATTGTTCATATTTGCAATTGGAAGGAAACCAGCTTCTAGCGAACTATAAGGAATCATTATTTGTCTTGTTTCATCAATTTAACACCATTAATTGCTGGGTCATTACTCACTACTATTACTTACTAAACGTCCCAGTAATTGCAAATTGCTGCAAGGGGGGAAACTCCGAAAGGGTCGAGTAATTAAGCCAAACAATGTTGCTCAGATAAGTGTTCATAAATCATGATGTCACAAGGGGACATAAAAACAGAAAAAACTCACACGCTGCGCTGTCCTTGACTTAGAGAAGGAGAGGAAGGAAATACACTACTGGTAAGCTTTGCTTCCATCCCTCTCCCTGCTCCAACCTGGGCTCCAACCAGGAAGTCCTCTGAATTCATCGACTGGCACAAAGCATTGTTACCCACAAAAGCCCATAAAGGAAACAACCACTTCTAGGTCTCGGAATGTGGATTGTTAAATGCTAACGACACTCTTAGATGTTGTTTGGTTATCCCCATACGGTAGGAAAAAATTTACCCTTTTTGGTACAAGGGATAACTCATTGTGGGTTCCATGCAGACTCCCTCTGTGGAAATGATTCTAACTGGAACTTAAAGGGTTCTACCTGGAACCAAAAAGGGTTCTACAAAGGATCCTCTCATGTGAACAGACAAAGATTACTTTTAGGGTCTAGATAGAAGAAAAAGTGCTAAATGTGTAGCTAGTTGGCTTGCAAAGTTACGGTAACCTTCCTAAAATTCACAGGTTTTCCAGAAATTTCCAGAACCAGAAGGGAATAAACAGGGAACCCAGACTCCTCAAATTTCTTAAAAATATCTTAATGTTTGGTCGACATACTGAAATTATCAATGATGTCAAGATGGCCTACTGCCCGCTAATCGTTAGCTGTCTAATTGGCTGCTATCTGAATAGGTCCATCGGACAATTTTCTTGGGTCACTATAACTATATCTATTTTGCCAATTGGATTGATCCCCTCTACCACACGGAACCTCACTAATCTACTGACGGAAACACACGAGGTGGCTAAAAACAGACCTCCATCCTCTGCCAGCTTGCTACCGATGGCCCGGCTAGCTGTCTGAATCTCCGTGACCCCAACCAACCTCACTACTCACTGGACCCCTATGATCACTTGACTAAGCATGCCTCTCCTTAATGTCAATATGTCTAGTCCATTGCTGTTCTGGTTAGTGTTTTTTTGCTTATTTCACTGTAGAGCCTCTAGCCCTGCTCATTATACCTTATCCAACCTTTCAGTTCCACCACCCACACATGTGATGACATCACCTGGTTTCAATTATGTTTCTAGAGACAATATCTCTCTCATCATCACTCAATGCCTAGGTTTACCTCCACTGTATTCACATCCTACCATACCTTTGTCTGTACATTATACCTTGAAGCTATTTTATCACCCCCCAGAAAACTCCTCCTTTTAGTCTCTGTTCCAGACATCCTAGGCGACCAATTCTCATAGCTTTTAGCCATACCCTTATCCTACTCCACCTCTATTTCTCTGGTGATGTAGTTAATCCATTCCCTGTAGCCCCTTGCTCCACTCCTATTCCCCAGGCGCTCTCTTTTGATGACTTCTGTAACAGTAATAGCCTTGGTTTCATGCATGTTAACATTAGAAGCCTCCTCCCTAAGTTTGTTTTATTCACTGCTTTAGCACACTCTGCCAACCCTGATGTTCTAGCCATGTCTGAATCCTGGCTTAGGAAGGCCACCAAAAAACTCTGAAATCTCCATCCCGAACTACAACATTTTCAGACAGAACGACCAAAGGGGGCGGTGTTGCAATCTACTGCAGAGTTCTGTCCTACTATCCAGGTCTGTACCCAAACTATTTGAACTTCTACTCTTAAAAATCCACCTCTCTAAAAAACAAGTCTCTCACTGTTGCCACCTGCTATAGACCACCCTCTGCCCCCAGCTGTGCTCTGGACATCATATGTGAACTGATTGCCCCCCATCTATCTTCAGAGCTCGTGCTGCTCGGTGATCTAAACTGGAACATGCTTAACACTCCAGCCGTCCTACAATATAAGCTTTATGCCCTCAATCTCACACAAATTATCAATGAACCTACCAAGTACCACCCCAAAGCTGTAAACACGAGCTCCCTCATAGATATCATCCGAACCAACTTGCCCTCTAAATACACCTCTGCTGTTTTCAACCAATATCTCAGTGATCACTGCTTCATTGCCTGCATCTGTAATGGGTCAGCGGTCAAGAGACCTCCACTCATCACTGTCAAACGCTCCCTGAAACACTTCAGCGAGCAGACCTTTCTAATCGACCTGGCCGGGGTATCCTGGAAGGATATTGACCTCACCCCGTCAGTAGAGGATGCCTGATTATTTTTTTTTGAATTGCCTTCTTCACCATCTTAAATAAGCATGCCCCATTCAAGAAATTTAAAACCAAAAACAGATATAGCCCTTGGTTCTCTGAGTCAGTGTTACAGGCTTCACTGTGATGCAGTATGAGTCAGTGTTACAGGCTTCACTGTGATGCAGTATGAGTCAGTGTTACAGGCTTTGCTGTGATGCAGTATGAGTCAGTGTTACAGGCTCATACTCATTATCTACAATGTCTTCTGGAAGGTTAGTTCTCATTATCTACAGTGTCTTCTGGGAGGTTAATTCTCATTATCTGCAATGTGTTCTGTGAGGTCAGAGTATCTGGTGTATATTCTGATGGGAGGTTAATTCTCAGTATCTGGTGTATATTCTGGGAGGTTAATTCTCAGTATCTGGTGTATATTCTGGGAGGTTAATTCTCAGTATCTGGTGTATATTCTGATGGAGGTTAATTCTCAGTATCTGGTGTATATTCTGATGGGAGGTTAATTCTCAGTATCTGGTGTATATTCTGATGGGAGGTTAATTCTCAGTATCTGGTGTATATTCTGGGAGGTTAATTCTCAGTACCTGGTGTATATTCTGATGGGAGGTTAATTCTCAGTATCTGGTGTATATTCTGGGAGGTTAATTCTCAGTATCTGGTGTATATTCTGATGGGAGGTTAATTCTCAGTATCTGGTGTATATTCTGGGAGGTTAATTCTCAGTATCTGGTTTATATTCTGATGGGAGGTTAATTCTCAGTATCTGGTGTATATTCTGGGAGGTTAATTCTCAGTATCTGGTGTATATTCTGATGGAGGTTAATTCTCAGTATCTGGTGTATATTCTGGGAGGTTAATTCTCAGTATCTGGTGTATATTCTGATGGGAGGTTAATTCTCAGTATCTGGTGTATATTCTGGGAGGTTAATTCTCAGTATCTGGTGTATATTCTGGGAGGTTAATTCTCAGTATCTGGTGTATATTCTGGGAGGTTAATTATCAGTATCTGGTGTATATTCTGGGAGGTTAATTCTCAGTATCTGGTGTATATTCTGGGAGGTTAATTCTCAGTATCTGGTGTATATTCTGATGGGAGGTTAATTCTCAGTATCTGGTGTATATTCTGGGAGGTTAATTCTCAGTATCTGGTGTATATTCTGGGAGGTTAATTCTCAGTATCTGGTGTATATTCTGATGGAGGTTAATTCTCAGTATCTGGTGTATATTCTGATGGGAGGTTAATTCTCAGTATCTGGTGTATATTCTGGGAGGTTAATTCTCAGTATCTGGTGTATATTCTGGGAGGTTAATTATCAGTATCTGGTGTATATTCTGGGAGGTTAATTCTCAGTATCTGGTGTATATTCTGGGAGGTTAATTCTCAGTATCTGGTGTATATTCTGATGGGAGGTTAATTCTCAGTATCTGGTGTATATTCTGGGAGGTTAATTCTCAGTATCTGGTGTATATTCTGGGAGGTTAATTCTCAGTATCTGGTGTATATTCTGGGAGGTTAATTCTCAGTATCTGGTGTATATTCTGATGGGAGGTTAATTCTCAGTATCTGGTGTATATTCTGATGGAGGTTAATTCTCAGTATCTGGTGTATATTCTGATGGGAGGTTAATTCTCAGTACCTGGTGTATATTCTGATGGGAGGTTAATTCTCAGTATCTGGTGTATATTCTGGGAGGTTAATTCTCAGTATCTGGTGTATATTCTGGGAGGTTAATTCTCAGTATCTGGTGTATATTCTGATGGGAGGTTAATTCTCAGTATCTGGTGTATATTCTGATGGGAGGTTAATTCTCAGTATCTGGTGTATATTCTGATGGGAGGTTAATTCTCAGTATCTGGTGTATATTCTGGGAGGTTAATTCCCAGTATCTGGTGTATATTCTGATGGGAGGTTAATTCTCAGTATCTGGTGTATATTCTGGGAGGTTAATTCTCAGTATCTGGTGTATATTCTGGGAGGTTAATTCTCAGTATCTGGTGTATATTCTGATGGAGGTTAATTCTCAGTATCTGGTGTATATTCTGATGGGAGGTTAATTCTCAGTATCTGGTGTATATTCTGGGAGGTTAATTCTCAGTATCTGGTGTATATTCTGGGAGGTTAATTCTCAGTATCTGGTGTTTATTCTGGGAGGTTAATTCTCAGTATCTGGTGTATATTCTGATGGGAGGTTAATTCTCAGTATCTGGTGTATATTCTGATGGGAGGTTAATTCTCAGTATCTGGTGTATATTCTGATGGGAGGTTAATTCTCAGTATCTGGTGTATATTCTGATGGGAGGTTAATTCTCAGTATCTGGTGTATATTCTGGGAGGTTAATTCTCAGTATCTGGTGTATATTCTGGGAGGTTAATTCTCAGTATCTGGTGTATATTCTGGGAGGTTAATTCTCAGTATCTGGTGTATATTCTGGGAGGTTAATTCTCAGTATCTGGTGTATATTCTGATGGGAGGTTAATTCTCAGTATCTGGTGTATATTCTGATGGGAGGTTAATTCTCAGTATCTGGTGTATATTCTGGGAGGTTAATTCTCAGTATCTGGTGTATATTCTGATGGGAGGTTAATTCCCAGTATCTGGTGTATATTCTGATGGGAGGTTAATTCCCAGTATCTGGTGTATATTCTGGGAGGTTAATTCTCAGTATCTGGTGTATATTCTGGGAGGTTAATTCTCAGTATCTGGTGTATATTCTGATGGAGGTTAATTCTCAGTATCTGGTGTATATTCTGATGGGAGGTTAATTCTCAGTATCTGGTGTATATTCTGGGAGGTTAATTCTCAGTATCTGGTATATATTCTGGGAGGTTAATTCTCAGTATCTGGTGTTTATTCTGGGAGGTTAATTCTCAGTATCTGGTGTATATTCTGATGGGAGGTTAATTCTCAGTATCTGGTGTATATTCTGATGGGAGGTTAATTCTCAGTATCTGGTGTATATTCTGATGGGAGGTTAATTCTCAGTATCTGGTGTATATTCTGATGGGAGGTTAATTCTCAGTATCTGGTGTATATTCTGGGAGGTTAATTCTCAGTATCTGGTGTATATTCTGGGAGGTTAATTCTCAGTATCTGGTGTATATTCTGGGAGGTTAATTCTCAGTATCTGGTGTATATTCTGGGAGGTTAATTCTCAGTATCTGGTGTATATTCTGATGGGAGGTTAATTCTCAGTATCTGGTGTATATTCTGATGGGAGGTTAATTCTCAGTATCTGGTGTATATTCTGGGAGGTTAATTCTCAGTATCTGGTGTATATTCTGATGGGAGGTTAATTCTCACTATCTGGTGTATATTCTGGGAGGTTAATTCTCAGTACCTGGTGTATATTCTGATGGGAGGTTAATTCTTAGTATCTGGTGTATATTCTGGGAGGTTAATTCTCAGTATCTGGTGTATATTCTGGAAGGTTAGTTCTCATTATCTACAATGTCTTCTGGGAGGTTAATTCTCATTATCTACAGTGTCTTCTGGGAGGTTAATTCTCATGATCTACAATGTCTTCTGGGAGGTTAATTCTCATTATCTACAGTGTCTTCTGGGAGGTTAATTCTCATTATCTACAATGTCTTCTGGGAGGTTAATTCTCATTATCTACAATGTCTTCTGGGAGGTTAATTCTCATTATCTACAATGTCTTCTGGGAGGTTAATTCTCATTATCTACAATGTCTTCTGGGAGGTTAATTCTCATTATCTACAATGTCTTCTGGGAGGTTAATTCTCATTATCTACAATGTGTTCTGTGAGGTCAGAGTATCTGGTGTATATTCTGATGGGAGGTTAATTCTCAGTATCTGGTATATATTCTGGGAGGTTAATCCTCAGTATCTGGTGTATATTCTGGGAGGTTAATTCTCAGTATCTGGTGTATATTCTGGGAGGTTAATTCTCAGTATCTGGTTTATATTCTGATGGGAGGTTAATTCTCAGTATCTGGTGTATATTCTGGGAGGTTAATTCTCAGTATCTGTTGTATATTCTGGGAGGTTAATTCTCAGTATCTGGTGTATATTCTGGGAGGTTAATTCTCAGTATCTGGTGTATATTCTGGGAGGTTAATTCTCAGTATCTGGTGTATATTCTGATGGGAGGTTAATTCTCAGTATCTGGTGTATATTCTGATGGGAGGTTAATTCTCAGTATCTGGTGTATATTCTGATGGGAGGTTAATTCTCAGTATCTGGTGTATATTCTGATGGGAGGTTAATTCTCAGTATCTGGTGTATATTCTGATGGGAGGTTAATTCTCAGTATCTGGTGTATATTCTGGGAGGTTAATTCTCAGTATCTGGTGTATATTCTGGGAGGTTAATTCTCAGTATCTGGTGTATATTCTGGGAGGTTAATTCTCAGTATCTGGTGTATATTCTGATGGGAGGTTAATTCTCAGTATCTGGTGTATATTCTGATGGGAGGTTAATTCTCAGTATCTGGTGTATATTCTGGGAGGTTAATTCTCAGTATCTGGTGTATATTCTGGGAGGTTAATTCTCAGTATCTGGTGTATATTCTGGGAGGTTAATTCTCAGTATCTGGTGTATATTCTGATGGGAGGTTAATTCTCAGTATCTGGTGTATATTCTGATGGGAGGTTAATTCTCAGTATCTGGTGTATATTCTGGGAGGTTAATTCTCAGTATCTGGTGTATATTCTGATGGGAGGTTAATTCTCAGTATCTGGTGTATATTCTGATGGGAGGTTAATTCTCAGTATCTGGTGTATATTCTGGGAGGTTAATTCTCAGTATCTGGTGTATATTCTGGGAGGTTAATTCTCAGTATCTGGGGTATATTCTGGGAGGTTAATTCCCAGTATCTGGTGTATATTCTGATGGGAGGTTAATTCTCAGTATCTGGTGTATATTCTGGGAGGTTAATTCTCAGTATCTGGTGTATATTCTGATGGGAGGTTAATTCTCAGTATCTGGTGTATATTCTGGGAGGTTAATTCTCAGTATCTGGTGTATATTCTGATGGGAGGTTAATTCTCAGTATCTGGTGTATATTCTGATGGGAGGTTAATTCTCAGTATCTGGTGTATATTCTGATGGGAGGTTAATTCTTAGTATCTGGTGTATATTCTGGGAGGTTAATTCTCAGTATCTGGTGTATATTCTGGGAGGTTAATTCTCAGTATCTGGTGTATATTCTGGGAGGTTAATTCTCAGTATCTGGTGTATATTCTGATGGGAGGTTAATTCTCAGTATCTGGTGTATATTCTGATGGGAGGTTAATTCTCAGTATCTGGTGTATATTCTGATGGGAGGTTAATTCTCAGTATCTGGTGTATATTCTGATGGGAGGTTAATTCTCAGTATCTGGTGTATATTCTGGGAGGTTAATTCTCAGTATCTGGTGTATATTCTGGGAGGTTAATTCTCAGTATCTGGTGTATATTCTGGGAGGTTAATTCTCAGTATCTGGTGTATATTCTGGGAGGTTAATTCTCAGTATCTGGTGTATATTCTGATGGGAGGTTAATTCTCAGTATCTGGTGTATATTCTGGGAGGTTAATTCTCAGTATCTGGTGTATATTCTGATGGGAGGTTAATTCTCACTATCTGGTGTATATTCTGGGAGGTTAATTCTCAGTACCTGGTGTATATTCTGATGGGAGGTTAATTCTTAGTATCTGGTGTATATTCTGGGAGGTTAATTCTCAGTATCTGGTGTATATTCTGGAAGGTTAGTTCTCATTATCTACAATGTCTTCTGGGAGGTTAATTCTCATTATCTACAGTGTCTTCTGGGAGGTTAATTCTCATGATCTACAATGTCTTCTGGGAGGTTAATTCTCATTATCTACAGTGTCTTCTGGGAGGTTAATTCTCATTATCTACAATGTCTTCTGGGAGGTTAATTCTCATTATCTACAATGTCTTCTGGGAGGTTAATTCTCATTATCTACAATGTCTTCTGGGAGGTTAATTCTCATTATCTACAATGTCTTCTGGGAGGTTAATTCTCATTATCTACAATGTCTTCTGGGAGGTTAATTCTCATTATCTACAATGTGTTCTGTGAGGTCAGAGTATCTGGTGTATATTCTGATGGGAGGTTAATTCTCAGTATCTGGTATATATTCTGGGAGGTTAATCCTCAGTATCTGGTGTATATTCTGGGAGGTTAATTCTCAGTATCTGGTGTATATTCTGGGAGGTTAATTCTCAGTATCTGGTTTATATTCTGATGGGAGGTTAATTCTCAGTATCTGGTGTATATTCTGGGAGGTTAATTCTCAGTATCTGTTGTATATTCTGGGAGGTTAATTCTCAGTATCTGGTGTATATTCTGGGAGGTTAATTCTCAGTATCTGGTGTATATTCTGGGAGGTTAATTCTCAGTATCTGGTGTATATTCTGATGGGAGGTTAATTCTCAGTATCTGGTGTATATTCTGATGGGAGGTTAATTCTCAGTATCTGGTGTATATTCTGGGAGGTTAATTCTCAGTATCTGGTGTATATTCTGATGGGAGGTTAATTCTCAGTATCTGGTGTATATTCTGGGAGGTTAATTCTCAGTATCTGGTGTATATTCTGATGGGAGGTTAATTCTCAGTATCTGGTGTATATTCTGATGGGAGGTTAATTCTCAGTATCTGGTGTATATTCTGGGAGGTTAATTCTCAGTATCTGGTGTATATTCTGGGAGGTTAATTCTCAGTATCTGGTGTATATTCTGGGAGGTTAATTCTCAGTATCTGGTGTATATTCTGATGGGAGGTTAATTCTCAGTATCTGGTGTATATTCTGATGGGAGGTTAATTCTCAGTATCTGGTGTATATTCTGGGAGGTTAATTCTCAGTATCTGGTGTATATTCTGATGGGAGGTTAATTCTCAGTATCTGGTGTATATTCTGATGGGAGGTTAATTCTCAGTATCTGGTGTATATTCTGGGAGGTTAATTCTCAGTATCTGGTGTATATTCTGGGAGGTTAATTCTCAGTATCTGGGGTATATTCTGGGAGGTTAATTCCCAGTATCTGGTGTATATTCTGATGGGAGGTTAATTCTCAGTATCTGGTGTATATTCTGGGAGGTTAATTCTCAGTATCTGGTGTATATTCTGATGGGAGGTTAATTCTCAGTATCTGCTGTATATTCTGGGAGGTTAATTCTCAGTATCTGGTGTATATTCTGATGGGAGGTTAATTCTCAGTATCTGGTGTATATTCTGATGGGAGGTTAATTCTCAGTATCTGGTGTATATTCTGATGGGAGGTTAATTCTTAGTATCTGGTGTATATTCTGGGAGGTTAATTCTCAGTATCTGGTGTATATTCTGGGAGGTTAATTCTCAGTATCTGGTGTATATTCTGGGAGGTTAATTCTCAGTATCTGGTTTATATTCTGATGGGAGGTTAATTCTCAGTATCTGGTGTATATTCTGGGAGGTTAATTCTCAGTATCTGTTGTATATTCTGGGAGGTTAATTCTCAGTATCTGGTGTATATTCTGGGAGGTTAATTCTCAGTATCTGGTGTATATTCTGGGAGGTTAATTTTCAGTATCTGGTGTATATTCTGATGGGAGGTTAATTCTCAGTATCTGGTGTATATTCTGGGAGGTTAATTCTCAGTATCTGGTGTATATTCTGGGAGGTTAATTCTCAGTATCTGGTGTATATTCTGATGGGAGGTTAATTCTCAGTATCTGGTGTATATTCTGATGGGAGGTTAATTCTCAGTATCTGGTGTATATTCTGGGAGGTTAATTCTCAGTATCTGGTGTATATTCTGATGGGAGGTTAATTCTCAGTATCTGGTGTATATTCTGATGGGAGGTTAATTCTCAGTATCTGGTGTATATTCTGGGAGGTTAATTCTCAGTATCTGGTGTATATTCTGATGGGAGGTTAATTCTCAGTATCTGGTGTATATTCTGATGGGAGGTTAATTCTCAGTATCTGGTATATATTCTGGGAGGTTAATTCTCAGTATCTGGTGTATATTCTGGGAGGTTAATTCTCAGTATCTGGTGTATATTCTGGGAGGTTAATTCTCAGTATCTGGTGTATATTCTGATGGGAGGTTAATTCTCAGTATCTGGTGTATATTCTGATGGGAGGTTAATTCCCAGTATCTGGTGTATATTCTGGGAGGTTAATTCCCAGTATCTGGTGTATATTCTGGGAGGTTAATTCTCAGTATCTGGTGTATATTCTGGGAGCTTAATTCCCAGTATCTGGTGTATATTCTGATGGGAGGTTAATTCTAAGTACCTGGTTTATATTCTGATGGGAGGTTAATTCTCAGTATCTGGTGTGTCCCTGGGAGGTTAATTCTCAGCAAGATAAAGGCTGCATTTATGTGTCGTCTATGTTCTATTTGGACACTTGACCAACATCATCTGATTTACGTCTTCAACATTTGCTATCGGTTGTCATTTTTCCCTTTTACATTTGAGAGGGAGTCTCGTAAGCTACGGTAATGATATTCTACTGAACCATGTGCTTTAGACTCTCTGCACGTTTTAAAGCACTTTCCCTAGAACTTTTCCCATTATATTTAATGTATAGTCATCTTCTAATCTTTACCCAATTTATCTCTTAAGGAAAGGTGTAATCCCCTTGTGTTGTTTACGAATTTATACACCCTAGATGCCAGGTGGTTTTTGGAATCGACATCCTTTATGAAAATTTCCAATTGGTTTAAATCATTATTAAAAGTAACAGTTATATCTGCTGACATGACTGCCTGTACAATCTGAAATGTTCTAAAATGGTTGTTAGTTCAGGTCCATCAGGTCCAAGAGGGGAGGTTTGGTGGGTAGAGCCAGTATATAGTCTGTCCTGTTACACATGACAAGAGGGGAGGTTTGGTGGGTAGAGCCAGTATATAGTCTGTCTTGTTACACATGACAAGTGTGGAGGTTTGGTGGGTAGAGCCAGTATATAGTCTGTCCTGTTACACATGACAAGTGACGTTTTAATATCCGGAAGTTATATTGTTGGCATCATTAGTTTCTCCAAGGGAATGTGAGGTTGCTTTTCAATTCCATATAAATGTAATTATGATTTAACTAATGAATGATTGCGGTACATTGAGGTAACATGCTTAGTTCGATTATTTGGAGCCACTGGCTATGGTATTATTTCAATATTTCAATTCTTGTTCTGAACGTTGAAAAAGAGGGAGAACAATCTCATAAAGTTTAAAGAGGGAGAACCATCTCATAAAGTTTAAAGAGGGAGAACCATCTCGTAAAGTTTAAAGAGGGAGAACAATCTCATAAAGTTTAAAGAGGGAGAACAATCTCATAAAGTTTAAAGAGGGAGAACAATCTCATAATGTTTAAAGAGGGAGAACCATCTCATAAAGTTTAAAGAGGGAGAACCATCTCATAAAGTTTAAAGAGGGAGAACCATCTCGTAAAGTTTAAAGAGGGAGAACCATCTCGTAAAGTTTAAAGAGGGAGAACCATCTCATAAAGTTTAAAGAGGGAGAACCATCTCATAAAGTTTAAAGAGGGAGAACCATCTCATAAAGTTTAAAGAGGGAGAACCATCTCATAAAGTTTAAAGAGGGAGAACCATCTCGTAAAGTTTAAAGAGGGAGAACCATCTCATAAAGTTTAAAGAGGGAGAACAATCTCATAAAGTTGAAAGAGGGAGAACCATCTCATAAAGTTTAAAGAGGGAGAACAATCTCATAAAGTTTAAAGAGGGAGAACAACCTCATAAAGTTTAAAGAGGGAGAACCATCTCATAAAGTTTAAAGAGGGAGAACAATCTCATAAAGTTTAAAGAGGGAGAACCATCTCATAAAGTTTAAAGAGGGAGAACAATCTCATAATGTTTAAAGATTCCAAGGAGATTCAACCATGACATTAATATTTGATGATAGGAAAATACCAAGATATTTCAGACCTTCTGGGGCCCAAACAAAATTGAAATCAGAAATGTGGTCTTCAGTACTGAAGCACGTGTCTTTGCAGCACTCGGTCTTCAGTACATAGATAATTTATCAGAATAACCTCTTGAGTTTTTAGAGTTTATGCTGAAGCCATCAATCTCTGTATATTCATTAACCAACTTAAGTGGCCCTGTAGTCGACTTTTTAGGTTCCCTAACAAACAACAACATGTCATCTGTGTACATTTATGATTTTGGTAGTTTGATAGATACCTTACAGTAGAGACAGTCATTGGTGCAGAGTGAGTAGAGTTGACATCACTCCTCCCTCACCCCCTGTGAACTCCAGTAGTTTGATAGATTCCTTCCTGGAGAGACAGTCATTGGTGCAGAGTGAGGAGAGTTGACAGCACTCCTCAGTAGTTCAGTAGTTTGATATATTCCTTCCTGGAGAGACAGTCATTGGTGCAGAGTGAGCAGAGTTGACAGCACTCCTCCTTCATCCCCTCACCCCCTGCAAACTTCAGTAGTTTGATACATTCCTTCCTGGAGAGACAGTCATTGGTGCAGAGTGAGGAGAGTTGACAGCACTCCCCCCTCACCCCCTGCAAACTCCAGTAGTTTGATAGATTCCTTCCTGGACAGACAGTCATTGGTGCAGAGTGAGCAGAGTTGACAGCACTCCTCATTCATCCCCTCACCCCCTGCAAACTTCAGTAGTTTGATAGATTCCTTCCTGGACAGACAGTCATTGGTGCAGAGGGAGGAGAGTTGACAGCACTCCCCCCTCACCCCCTGCAAACTTCAGTAGTTTGATAGATTCCTTCCTGGACAGACAGTCATTGGTGCAGAGTGAGGAGAGTTGACAGCACTCCTCCCTCACCCCCTGCAAACTCCAGTAGTTTGATAGATTCCTTCCTGGACAGACAGTCATTGGTGCAGAGCAAGGAGAGTTGACAGCACTCCCCCCTCACCCCCTGCAAACTTCAGTAGTTTGATAGATTCCTTCCTGGACAGACAGTCGTTGGTGCAGAGGGAGGAGAGTTGACAGCACTCCCCCCTCACCCCCTGCAAACTTCAGTAGTTTGATAGATTCCTTCCTGGACAGACAGTCATTGGTGCAGAGGGAGTAGAGTTGACAGCACTCCCCCCTCACCCCCTGCAAACTCCAGTAGTTTGATAGATTCCTTCCTGGACAGACAGTCATTGGTGCAGAGCGAGGAGAGTTGACAGCACTCCTCAGTAGTTCAGTAGTTTGATAGATTCCTTCCTGGACAGACAGTCATTGGTGCAGAGCGAGGAGAGTTGACAGCACTCCTCAGTAGTTCAGTAGTTTGATAGATTCCTTCCTGGACAGACAGTCATTGGTGCAGAGCAAGGAGAGTTGACAGCACTCCTCAGTAGTTCAGTAGTTTGATAGATTCCTTCCTGGACAGACAGTCATTGGTGCAGAGCAAGGAGAGTTGACAGCACTCCTCAGTAGTTCTGTAGTTTGGTAGATTCCTTCCTGGACAGACAGTCATTGGTGCAGAGCGAGGAGAGTTGACAGCACGCGTCCTTGCGGCGCTCCGCTGCTGAGGGATAAAGAGTCTGAAAGAGTGTTTCCCAGATCCACGCGTTGCGTCCTGTTGGTCAGGAGGTCAGGGATCCACCACCAGGTAGAGCTGAGAAGGTTTCATGATGGGAACAACATCCTTGCAGATGTCTCTGGGTTGTCCAGGTAGTCCAGGTAGTCTTCCACAGGACCTGTTAGTTCTATAGGGGAACTGCAGTGGGTGGAGGGAGGCGTGGTTTAGAGATGGGACAGTACCTGTTAGTTCTATAGGGGAACTGCAGTGGGTGGAGGGAGGCGTGGTTTAGAGATGGGACAGTACCTGTTAGTTCTATAGGGGAACTGCAGTGGGTGGAGGGAGGTGTGGTTTAGAGATGGGACAGTACCTGTTAGTTCTATAGGGGAACTGCAGTGGGTGGAGGGAGGTGTGGTTTAGAGATGGGACAGTACCTGTTAGGGGAACTGCAGTGGGTGGAGGGAGGCGTGGTTTAGAGATGGGACAGTACCTGTTAGTTCTATAGGGGAACTGCAGTGGGTGGAGGGAGGTGTGGTTTAGAGATGGGACAGTACCTGTTAGTTCTGTAGGGGAACTGCAGTGGGTGGAGGAAGGCGTGGTTTAGATATGGGACAGTACCTGTTAGTTATGTTAAGGGAACTGCAGTGGGTGGAGGGAGGTGTGGTTTAGAGATGGGACAGTACCTGTTAGTTCTGTAGGGGAACTGCAGTGGGTGGAGGAAGGCGTGGTTTAGATATGGGACAGTACCTGTTAGTTCTGTAGGGGAACTGCAGTGGGGGAAGGAGGAGGACAGTGATGGTTTAGACATTGAACAGTCCCCGTTGGCTCTGTAGGAAAACTGCAGTTGGTCAAAGGTTTTCATGATGAGAGCGAGGAGCGCTACAGGTCATTATTCATTCAGCTATGACACCTTTTGTTTTTCAGGACTTTAACAATGATAGAAGGTTTGAAACAGGCAGGAACAGTGCATCGCTCTAGTGACTGGTTGAATATGTGAACACAGGGGAGAGGTGACAAGCGCAGTACTTCATTGTAGTCTGACAGACACTGTCCGGGCCAGAAGCCTTCCTGCTCTTCAGTTTCCTAAATAGTCCGTTGACCTCCTGCTCTGTGATGACCATTGGCTGGGGAAGGTGTGAGGGCAGCCAGGGACAGATTCACAGAGAAAACATAGAAATACAGAGAGAGAAACACAGAGAGAGAAATACAGAGAGAGAGAGATAGAGAGATACAGAGAGAGAGATACATAGAGAGAGAGACACAGAGAGAGATACAGAGAGAGATACAGAAATAGAGACAGATGGAGAGAGAGAGACAGAGAGAGATATACAGAAAGATAGATACAGAGAGAGAGAGATACAGAGAGAGATACAGAGAGATACAGAGAGAGAGATAGAGAGAGAGAGATACAGAGAGAGAGAGAGAGATACAGAGATAGAGGTATACAGATATACAGAGAGAGAGATAGAGCCCATTGCCCTTTATGGTTGTGAGGTCTGGGGTCCGCTCACCAACCAAGACTTCACAAAATGGGACAAACACCAAACTGAGACTGCATGCAGAATTCTGCAAAAATATCCTCAGTGTACAACGTAGAACACCAAATAATGCATGCAGAGCAGAATTAGGCCGATACCCACTAATTATCAAAATCCAGAAAAGAGCTGTTAAATTCTATAACTACCTAAAAGGAAGCGATTCCCAAACCTTCCACAACAAAGCCATCACCTACAGAGAGATGAACCTGGAGAAGAGTCCCCTAAGCAAGCTGGTCCTGGGGCTCTGTTCACAAACACACCCTACAGAGCCCCATGACAGCAGCACAATTAGACCCAACCAAATCATGAGAAAACAAAAAGATAATTACTTGACACATTGGAAAGAATTAACAAAAAAACAGAGCAAACTAGAATGCTATTTGGCCCTACACAGAGAGTACACAGCGGCAGAATACCTGACCACTGTGACTGACCCAAAATTAAGGAAAGCTTTGACTATGTACAGACTCAGCGAGCATAGCCTTGCTATTGAGAAAGGCCGCCGTAGGCAGACATGGCTCTCAAGAGAAGCTCACTGCCCACAAAATGAGGTGGAAACTGAGCTGCACTTCCTAACCTCCTGCCCAATGTATGACCATATTAGAGAGACATATTTCCCTCAGATTACACAGATCCACAAAGAATTCGAAAACAAATCCAATTTTGAAAAACTCCCATATCTACTGGGTGAAATTCCACAGTGTGCCATCAGAGCAGCAAGATTTGTGACGTGTTGCCACGAGAAAAGGGCAACCAGTGAAGAACACTCACCATTGTAAATACAACCCATATCTATGCTTATTTATTTTATCTTGTGTCCTTTACCATTTGTACATTGTAAAAACACTGTATATATCTATAATATGACATTTGTAATGTCTTTATTGATTTGAAACTTCTGTATGTGTGATATCTACTGTTAATTTGTATTGTTTATTTCACTTTATATATTATCTACCTTACTTGCTTTGGCAATGTTAACACATGTTACCCATGCCAATAAAGCCCCTTGAATTGAATTGAATTGATACAGAGAGAGATACAGAGATAGAGAGATACAGAGAGAGATGGAGAGAGAGACAGAGAGAGAGATACAGAAAGAGAGATACAGAGAGAGAGAGAGATAGAGAGAGAGAGAGATAGAGACAGAGGGAGGTATAGAGAGAGCGATAATTGTCCCTCTACTGGCCATAAGTATTGACATCCCTATATAGAAAGTATCTCTCTCCCGGCCCCATACAGAAAGCAACATTAGATAATAAATAGCAGTCATACAACACTTTGGACTTAACGTCCACACAAAGTGGGTCTGTGTGAGATGTTAACCTTCCGTCCACCTACTGTACTTATAGCACCACCCACCTGGGAGCACTTCAGCCATTTGGTGGCTATTTCAGCACTTCCCCACTCATCAGTTTCCCTAATCTCCTCTCCACAGACATGTGTCCGATCACCTGGGTGGTTTATCCCCATAATCATCGCCGTCGGCCATCTCCACCACCGCTCCAGTCCACGTAATATTCTTTGAGAAATCTACTTTTGACATCGGGCACCCCTGCGTCCCGGATTTAGACTGATCCAATTGAGTCACAATGAGATTATACCACTCGGAGACGAGGGGGATACCCATCTCTTTAGGATTTGCGGGTAATCTAATTGTACATTCTCTCATCCCAAACAATAGACGCCAACTTCGATTTCTGTGTACTTTCTCATGGAAGATTATGTGAATTTTTTGAAGTAGAAAATTGCTCTTTCAAAGTTTATTCCAAAATGGTATACCTATAAACCAGTATCACAGACCTAGATTCAAGTGGTCCACGAGTAGTCTTCAATTGGTTTATTGAGTAAAGGATTAAACATGTTTATTAACATAATTAACCTTGGATTATCTTTCTCTGCACTCAGAGTGTTTAAACAGAGATTAACCATAATCCAGGAATTATTGACGTCGACCAAACACCAAATTGCAGTATCGTTAATACTCATGAGTTTATCCTCACACTGTTTAGCCCATTAAATACCTTAGTACCTATGTGTTCCACAATGCAAACCTATTCTGTAGCGCAACGTGCACGCTTGGAAACTGGAAGCAGGAGCAGAAAGTGAATTTAATGAATAAGAAAGGCAGATTAACAAAACAGGGGAAGAGTCCTAAATATGTCCACGACCAATACTGCCTGAGTACCAAGGGGCTAAATCAGGGGATAGTAATCAGGGTGATGATGAAGTCCAGGTGTTCAAATTGATGGGGTGATGGTGTTCATAATGATGGGGTGATGGTGTTCATAATGATGGGGTGATGGTGTCCATAATGATGGGGAGATGGTGTTCATAATGATGGGGTGATGGTGTTCATAATGATGGGGTGATGGTGTTCATAATGATGGGGTGATGGTGTTCATAATGATGGGGTGATGGTGTTCATAATGATGGGGTGATGGTGTTCATAATGATGTGGAGATGGTGTTCATTTTAATGGGGTGATGGTGTTCATAATGATGGGGAGATGGTGTGATGGGGTGATGGTGTTCATAATGATGTGGAGATGGTGTTCATAAAGATGGGGTGATGATGTTCATAATGATGGGGTGATGGTGTTCATATTGATGGGGTGATGGTGTTCATAATGATGGGGTGATGGTGTTCATAATGATGGGGAGATGGTGTTATGGGGTGATGGTGTTATGGGGTGATGGTGTTCATAATGATGGGGAGATGGTGTTCATATTGATGGGGTGATGGTGTTCATAATGATGGGGTGATGGTGTTCATAATGATGGGGAGATGGTGTGATGGGGTGATGGTGTTCATAATGATGGGGTGATGGTGTTCATAATGATGGGGTGATGGTGTTCATAATGATGGGGTGATGGTGTTCATAATGATGGGGTGATGGTGTTCATAATGATGGGGAGATGGTGTTCATAATGATGGGGAGATGGTGTTCATAATGATGGGGTGATGGTGTTCATAATGATGGGGTGATGGTGCTCATAATGATGGGGAGATGGTGTTCATAATGATGGGGTGATGGTGTTCATAATGATGGGGTGATGGTGTTCATAATGATGGGGTGATGGTGTTCATAATGATGGGGAGATGGTGTTCATAATGATGGGGAGATGGTGTTCATAATGATGGGGTGATGGTGTTCATAATGATGGGGTGATGGTGCTCATAATGATGGGGAGATGGTGTTCATAATGATGGGGTGATGGTGTTCATAATGACGGGGAGATGGTGTTATGGGGAGATGGTGTTCATAATTATGGGGTGATGGTGTTCATAATGATGGGGAGATGGTGTTCATAATGACGGGGAGATGGTGTTCATAATGATGGGGAGATGGTGTTCATAATGATGGGGAGATGGTGTTCATAATGATGGGGAGATGGTGTTCATAATGACGGGGTGATGGTGTTCATAATGATGGGGTGATGGTGTTCATAATGATGGGGTGATGGTGTTCATAATGACGGGGAGATGGTGTGATGGGGTGATGGTGTTCATAATGATGGGGTGATGGTGTTCATAATGATGGGGTGATGGGGAGATGGTGTTCATAATGATGGGGAGATGGTGTTCATAATGATGGGGAGATGGTGTGATGGGGTGATAGTGTTCATAATGATGGGGTGATGGTGTTCATAATGATGGGGTGATGGTGTTCATAATGATGGGGAGATGGTGTTCATAATGATGGGGAGATGGTGTGATGGGGTGATGGTGTTCATAATGATGGGGTGATGGTGTTCATAATGATGGGGTGATGGTGTTCATAATGATGGGGAGATGGTGTTCATAATGATGGGGAGATGGTGTTCATATTGATGGGGTGATGGTGTTCATAATGACGGGGAGATGGTGTTATGGGGAGATGGTGTTCATAATGATGGGGAGATGGTGTTCATAATGATGGGGTGATGGTGTTCATAATGATGGGGTGATGGTGTGATGGGGAGATGGTGTTCATAATGACGGGGAGATGGTGTGATGGGGAGATGGTGTTCATAATGACGGGGAGATGGTGTTCATAATGATGGGGAGATGGTGTTATGGGGAGATGGTGTTCATAATGACGGGGAGATGGTGTTCATAATGATGGGGAGATGGTGTTATGGGGTGATGGTGTGATGGGGAGATGGTGTTCATAATGATGGGGAGATGGTGTTCATAATGACGGGGAGATGGTGTGATGGGATGATGGTGTTCATAATGATGGGGTGATGGTGTTATGGGGAGATGGTGTTCATAATGATGGGGAGATGGTGTTCATAATGATGGGGTGATGGTGTTATGGGGTGATGGGGAGATGGTGTTCATAATGATGGGGAGATGGTGTGATGGGGAGATGGTGTTCATAATGATGGGGTGATGGTGTTCATAATGATGGGGAGATGGTGTTCATAATGATGGGGTGATGGTGTTCATAATGATGGGGTGATGGTGTTCATAATGATGGGGAGATGGTGTTCATAATGATGGGGAGATGGTGTTCATATTGATGGGGAGATGGTGTTCATAATGATGGTGTGATGGTGTGATGGGGTGATGGTTTTCATAATGATGTGGAAATGGTGTTCATATTGATGGGGAGATGGTGTTCATAATGATGGGGTGATGGTGTTCATAATGATGGGGAGATGGTGTTCATAATGATGGGGAGATGGTGTGATGTGGAGATGGTGTTCATAATGATGGTGTGATGGGGATATGGTGTTCATAATGACAGGGAGATGGTGTTCATATTGATGGGGTGATGGTGTGATGGGGAGATGGTGTTCATAATGATGGGGAGATGTTGTGATGGGGAGATGGTGTTCATAATGATGGGGTGGTAGTGTTCATAATGATGGGGTGATGGTGTCCATAATGATAGGGAGATGGTGTTATGGGGTGATGATGTGATGGAGTGATTGTGTTATGGGGTGATGGTGTGATGTGGAGATGGTGTTCATAATGATGTGGAGATGGTGTTCATAATGATGGGGTGATGGTGTGATGGGGAGATGGTGTTCATAATGATGGGGTGATGGTGTGATGGGGTGATGGTGTTCATAATGATGGGGTGATGGTGTGATGGGGTGATGGTGTGTATAATGATGGGGAGATGGTGTTCATAATGATGGGGAGATGGTGTTCATAATGATGTGGAGATGGTGTTCATAATGATGGGGTGATGGTGTGATGGGGTGATGGTGTTCATAATGATTGGGTGATGGTGTGATGGGGTGATGGTGTGTATAATGATGGGGAGATGGTGTTCATAATGATGGGGAGATGGTGTTCATAATGATGTGGAGATGGTGTTATGGCATGATGGTGTGATGGGGTGATGGTGTTATGGGGAGATGGTGTTATGGGGTGATGGTGTTCATAATGATGGGGTGATGGTGTGATGGGGTGATGGTGTTCATAATGATGTGGAGATGGTGTTCATAATGATGGGGAGATGGTGTTCATAATGATGGGGAGATGGTGTTCATAATGATGGGGAGATGGTGTGATGGGGAGATGGTGTTCATAATGATGGGGAGATGGTGTGATGTGGAGATGGTGTTCATAATGATGGTGTGATGGGGAGATGGTGTTCATAATGACAGGGAGATGGTGTTCATATTGATGGGGTGATGGTGTGATGGGGAGATGGTGTTCATAATGATGGGGAGATGTTGTGATGGGGAGATGGTGTTCATAATGATGGGGTGGTAGTGTTCATAATGATGGGGTGATGGTGTCCATAATGATAGGGAGATGGTGTTATGGGGTGATGGTGTGATGGAGTGATTGTGTTATGGGGTGATGGTGTGATGTGGAGATGGTGTTCATAATGATGTGGAGATGGTGTTCATAATGATGGGGTGATGGTGTGATGGGATGATGGTGTGTATAATGATGGGGAGATGGTGTTCATAATGATGGGGAGATGGTGTTCATAATGATGTGGAGATGGTGTTATGGCATGATGGTGTGATGGGGTGATGGTGTTATGGGGAGATGGTGTTATGGGGTGATGGTGTTCATAATGATGGGGTGATGGTGTGATGGGGTGATGGTGTTCATAATGATGTGGAGATGGTGTTCATAATGATGGGGAGATGGTGTTCATAATGATGGGGAGATGGTGTTCATAATGATGGGGAGATGGTGTGATGGGGAGATGGTGTTCATAATGATGGGGAGATGGTGTTATGGGGAGATGGTGTTCATAATGATGGGGAAATGGTGTTCATAATGATGGTGAGATGGGGTGATGGTGTTCATAATGATGGGGTGATGGTGTTCATAGTGATGGGGAAATGGTGTTCATAATGATGGGGAGATGGTGTTCATAATGATGGTGAGATGGGGTGATGGTGTTCATAATGATGGGGTGATGGTGTTCATAATGATGGGGAGATGGTGTTCATAATGATGGGGTGATGGTGTGATGGTATTCATAATGATGGGGTGATGGTGTTCATAGTGATGGGGAAATGGTGTTCATAATGATGGGGAGATGGTGTTCATAATGATGGGGTGATGGTGTGATGGTGTTCATAATGATGGGGTGATGGTGTTCATAGTGATGGTGAAATGGTGTTCATAATGATGGGGAGATAGTGTTCATAATGATGGGGTGATGGTGTGATGGTGTTCATAATGATGGGGTGATGGTGTTCATAATGATGTGGAGATGGTGTTCATGATGATGGGGAGATGGTGTTCATAATGATGGGGAGATGGTGTTCATAATGATGGGGTGATGGTGTTCATAATGATGGGGTGATGGTGTGATGGGGAGATGGTGTTCATAATGATGGGGTGATGGTGTGATGGGGTGATGGTGTGTATAATGATGGGGTGATGATGTTCATAATGATGGGGAGATGGTGTTCATAATGGTGGGGAGATGGTGTTCATAATGATGGGGTGATGGTGTGATGGGGAGATGGTGTGATGGGGTGATGGTGTTCATAATGATGGGGTGATGGTGTGATGGGGAGATGGTGTTCATAATGATGGGGTGATGGTGTTCATAATGACAGGGTGATGGTGTGATGGGGTGAAGGTGTGATGGGGAGATGGTGTTCATAATGATGGGGTGATGATGTGATGGGTGATGGTGTGATGGTGAGATGGTGTTCATAATGATGGGGTGATGGTGTTCATAATGATGGGGTGATGATGTGATGGGTGATGGTGTGATGGTGAGATGGTGTTCATAATGATGGGGTGATGGTGTGATGGGGTGATGGGGAGATGGTGAGATGGGGAGATGGTGTTCATAATGATGGGGAGATGGTGTTCATAATGATGGGGTGATGGTGTGATGGGATGATGGTGTGTATAATGATGGGGAAATGGTGTTCATAATGATGGTGAGATGGGGTGATGGTGTTCATAATGATGGGGTGATGGTGTTCATAGTGATGGGGAAATGGTGTTCATAATGATGGGGAGATGGTGTTCATAATGATGGTGAGATGGGGTGATGGTGTTCATAATGATGGGGTGATGGTGTTCATAATGATGGGGAGATGGTGTTCATAATGATGGGGTGATGGTGTGATGGTATTCATAATGATGGGGTGATGGTGTTCATAGTGATGGGGAAATGGTGTTCATAATGATGGGGAGATGGTGTTCATAATGATGGGGAGATGGTGTTCATAATGATGGGGAGATGGTGTGATGGGGAGATGGTGTTCATAATGATGGGGAGATGGTGTGATGTGGAGATGGTGTTCATAATGATGGTGTGATGGGGAGATGGTGTTCATAATGACAGGGAGATGGTGTTCATATTGATGGGGTGATGGTGTGATGGGGAGATGGTGTTCATAATGATGGGGAGATGTTGTGATGGGGAGATGGTGTTCATAATGATGGGGTGGTAGTGTTCATAATGATGGGGTGATGGTGTCCATAATGATAGGGAGATGGTGTTATGGGGTGATGGTGTGATGGAGTGATTGTGTTATGGGGTGATGGTGTGATGTGGAGATGGTGTTCATAATGATGTGGAGATGGTGTTCATAATGATGGGGTGATGGTGTGATGGGATGATGGTGTGTATAATGATGGGGAGATGGTGTTCATAATGATGGGGAGATGGTGTTCATAATGATGTGGAGATGGTGTTATGGCATGATGGTGTGATGGGGTGATGGTGTTATGGGGAGATGGTGTTATGGGGTGATGGTGTTCATAATGATGGGGTGATGGTGTGATGGGGTGATGGTGTTCATAATGATGTGGAGATGGTGTTCATAATGATGGGGAGATGGTGTTCATAATGATGGGGAGATGGTGTTCATAATGATGGGGAGATGGTGTGATGGGGAGATGGTGTTCATAATGATGGGGAGATGGTGTTATGGGGAGATGGTGTTCATAATGATGGGGAAATGGTGTTCATAATGATGGTGAGATGGGGTGATGGTGTTCATAATGATGGGGTGATGGTGTTCATAGTGATGGGGAAATGGTGTTCATAATGATGGGGAGATGGTGTTCATAATGATGGTGAGATGGGGTGATGGTGTTCATAATGATGGGGTGATGGTGTTCATAATGATGGGGAGATGGTGTTCATAATGATGGGGTGATGGTGTGATGGTATTCATAATGATGGGGTGATGGTGTTCATAGTGATGGGGAAATGGTGTTCATAATGATGGGGAGATGGTGTTCATAATGATGGGGTGATGGTGTGATGGTGTTCATAATGATGGGGTGATGGTGTTCATAGTGATGGGGAAATGGTGTTCATAATGATGGGGAGATGGTGTTCATAATGATGGGGTGATGGTGTGATGGTGTTCATAATGATGGGGTGATGGTGTTCATAATGATGTGGAGATGGTGTTCATGATGATGGGGAGATGGTGTTCATAATGATGGGGAGATGGTGTTCATAATGATGGGGTGATGGTGTTCATAATGATGGGGTGATGGTGTGATGGGGAGATGGTGTTCATAATGATGGGGTGATGGTGTGATGGGGTGATGGTGTGTATAATGATGGGGTGATGATGTTCATAATGATGGGGAGATGGTGTTCATAATGGTGGGGAGATGGTGTTCATAATGATGGGGTGATGGTGTGATGGAGAGATGGTGTTCATAATGATGGGGAGATGGTGTGATGGGGTGATGGTGTTCATAATGATGGGGTGATGGTGTGATGGGGAGATGGTGTTCATAATGATGGGGTGATGGTGTTCATAATGACAGGGTGATGGTGTGATGGGGTGAAGGTGTGATGGGGAGATGGTGTTCATAATGATGGAGTGATGATGTGATGGGTGATGGTGTGATGGTGAGATGGTGTTCATAATGATGGGGTGATGGTGTTCATAATGATGGGGTGATGATGTGATGGGTGATGGTGTGATGGTGAGATGGTGTTCATAATGATGGGGTGATGGTGTGATGGGGTGATGGGGAGATGGTGAGATGGGGAGATGGTGTTCATAATGATGGGGAGATGGTGTTATGGGGAGATGGTGTTCATAATGATGGGGAAATGGTGTTCATAATGATGGTGAGATGGGGTGATGGTGTTCATAATGATGGGGTGATGGTGTTCATAGTGATGGGGAAATGGTGTTCATAATGATGGGGAGATGGTGTTCATAATGATGGTGAGATGGGGTGATGGTGTTCATAATGATGGGGTGATGGTGTTCATAATGATGGGGAGATGGTGTTCATAATGATGGGGTGATGGTGTGATGGTATTCATAATGATGGGGTGATGGTGTTCATAGTGATGGGGAAATGGTGTTCATAATGATGGGGAGATGGTGTTCATAATGATGGGGTGATGGTGTGATGGTGTTCATAATGATGGGGTGATGGTGTTCATAGTGATGGGGAAATGGTGTTCATAATGATGGGGAGATGGTGTTCATAATGATGGGGTGATGGTGTGATGGTGTTCATAATGATGGGGTGATGGTGTTCATAATGATGTGGAGATGGTGTTCATGATGATGGGGAGATGGTGTTCATAATGATGGGGAGATGGTGTTCATAATGATGGGGTGATGGTGTTCATAATGATGGGGTGATGGTGTGATGGGGAGATGGTGTTCATAATGATGGGGTGATGGTGTGATGGGGTGATGGTGTGTATAATGATGGGGTGATGATGTTCATAATGATGGGGAGATGGTGTTCATAATGGTGGGGAGATGGTGTTCATAATGATGGGGTGATGGTGTGATGGAGAGATGGTGTTCATAATGATGGGGAGATGGTGTGATGGGGTGATGGTGTTCATAATGATGGGGTGATGGTGTGATGGGGAGATGGTGTGCATAATGATGGGGTGATGGTGTTCATAATGACAGGGTGATGGTGTGATGGGGTGAAGGTGTGATGGGGAGATGGTGTTCATAATGATGGGGTGATGATGTGATGGGTGATGGTGTGATGGTGAGATGGTGTTCATAATGATGGGGTGATGGTGTTCATAATGATGGGGTGATGATGTGATGGGTGATGGTGTGATGGTGAGATGGTGTTCATAATGATGGGGTGATGGTGTGATGGGGTGATGGGGAGATGGTGAGATGGGGAGATGGTGTTCATAATGATGGGGAGATGGTGTGATGGGGAGATGGTGTTCATAATGATGGGGTGATGGTGTTCATAATGATGGGGTGATGATGTGATGGGGAGATGGTGTTCATAATGATGGGGTGATGGTGTTCGTAATGATTTGGAGATGGTGTGCATAATGATGGAGAGATGGTGTTCATAATGATGGGGAGATGGTTTTCATAATTATGGGGTGATGGTGTTCATAATGATGGGGTGATGGTGTTCATAATGATGGGGAGATGGTGTTCATAATGATGGGGAGATGGTGTGATGTGGAGATGGTGTTCATAATGATGGTGTGATGGGGTGATGGTGTTCGTAATGATTTGGAGATGGTGTGCATAATGATGGGGAGATGGTGTGATGGGGAGATGGTGTTCATAATGATGGGGAGATGTTGTGATGGGGAGATGGTGTTCATAATGATGGGGTGATGGTGTTCATAATGATGGGGAGATGGTGTTCATAATGATGGGGAGATGGTGTTCATAATGATGGGGTGATGGTGTTCATAAAGATGGGGTGATGGTGTTCATAATGATGGGGAGATGGTGTTCATAATGATGGGGAGATGGTGTTCATAATGATGGGGAGATGGCGTTCATAATGATGGGGAGATGGTGTTATGGGGAGATGGTGTTCATAATGATGGGGAGATGGTGTTATGGGGAGATGGTGTTCATAATGATGGGGAGATGGTGTTCATAATGATGGGGTGATGGTGTTCATAATGATGGGGAGATGGTGTTCATAATGATGGGGAGATGGTGTTCAAAATGATGGGGTGATGGTGTTCATAATGATGGGGAGATGGTGTTATGGGGAGATGGTGTTCATAATGATGGGGAGATGGTGTTCATAATGATGGGGAGATGGTGTTCATAATGATGGGGTGATGGTGTTCATAATGATGGGGAGATGGTGTTCATAATGATGGGGTGATGGTGTTCATAATGATGGGGAGATGGTGTTCATAATGATGGGGAGATGGTGTTCATAATGATGGGGTGATGGTGTTCATAATGATGGGGAGATGGTGTTCATAATGATGGGGAGATGGTGTTCATAATGATGGGGTGATGGTGTTCTTAATGATGGGGTGATGGTGTTATGGGGAGATGGTGTTCATAATGATGGGGAGATGGTGTTCATAATGATGGGGAGATGGTGTTCATATTGATGGGGTGATGGTGTTCATAATGACGGGGAGATGGTGTTATGGGGAGATGGTGTTCATAATGATGGGGAGATGGTGTTCATAATGATGGGGTGATGGTGTTCATAATGATGGGGTGATGGTGTGATGGGGAGATGGTGTTCATAATGACGGGGAGATGGTGTGATGGGGAGATGGTGTTCATAATGACGGGGAGATGGTGTTCATAATGATGGGGAGATGGTGTTATGGGGAGATGGTGTTCATAATGACGGGGAGATGGTGTTCATAATGATGGGGAGATGGTGTTATGGGGTGATGGTGTGATGGGGAGATGGTGTTCATAATGATGGGGAGATGGT
Source organism: Oncorhynchus masou masou (assembly GCF_036934945.1). Classification (NCBI taxonomy): domain Eukaryota; kingdom Metazoa; phylum Chordata; class Actinopteri; order Salmoniformes; family Salmonidae; genus Oncorhynchus; species Oncorhynchus masou. The sequence goes on from NC_088224.1 coordinate 2,579,341, forward strand.
GTTCATAATGACGGGGAGATGGTGTGATGGGATGATGGTGTTCATAATGATGGGGTGATGGTGTTATGGGGAGATGGTGTTCATAATGATGGGGAGATGGTGTTCATAATGATGGGGTGATGGTGTTATGGGGTGATGGGGAGATGGTGTTCATAATGATGGGGAGATGGTGTGATGGGGAGATGGTGTTCATAATGATGGGGTGATGGTGTTCATAATGATGGGGAGATGGTGTTCATAATGATGGGGTGATGGTGTTCATAATGATGGGGTGATGGTGTTCATAATGATGGGGAGATGGTGTTCATAATGATGGGGAGATGGTGTTCATATTGATGGGGAGATGGTGTTCATAATGATGGTGTGATGGTGTGATGGGGTGATGGTTTTCATAATGATGTGGAAATGGTGTTCATATTGATGGGGAGATGGTGTTCATAATGATGGGGTGATGGTGTTCATAATGATGGGGAGATGGTGTTCATAATGATGGGGAGATGGTGTGATGTGGAGATGGTGTTCATAATGATGGTGTGATGGGGATATGGTGTTCATAATGACAGGGAGATGGTGTTCATATTGATGGGGTGATGGTGTGATGGGGAGATGGTGTTCATAATGATGGGGAGATGTTGTGATGGGGAGATGGTGTTCATAATGATGGGGTGGTAGTGTTCATAATGATGGGGTGATGGTGTCCATAATGATAGGGAGATGGTGTTATGGGGTGATGATGTGATGGAGTGATTGTGTTATGGGGTGATGGTGTGATGTGGAGATGGTGTTCATAATGATGTGGAGATGGTGTTCATAATGATGGGGTGATGGTGTGATGGGGAGATGGTGTTCATAATGATGGGGTGATGGTGTGATGGGGTGATGGTGTTCATAATGATGGGGTGATGGTGTGATGGGGTGATGGTGTGTATAATGATGGGGAGATGGTGTTCATAATGATGGGGAGATGGTGTTCATAATGATGTGGAGATGGTGTTCATAATGATGGGGTGATGGTGTGATGGGGTGATGGTGTTCATAATGATTGGGTGATGGTGTGATGGGGTGATGGTGTGTATAATGATGGGGAGATGGTGTTCATAATGATGGGGAGATGGTGTTCATAATGATGTGGAGATGGTGTTATGGCATGATGGTGTGATGGGGTGATGGTGTTATGGGGAGATGGTGTTATGGGGTGATGGTGTTCATAATGATGGGGTGATGGTGTGATGGGGTGATGGTGTTCATAATGATGTGGAGATGGTGTTCATAATGATGGGGAGATGGTGTTCATAATGATGGGGAGATGGTGTTCATAATGATGGGGAGATGGTGTGATGGGGAGATGGTGTTCATAATGATGGGGAGATGGTGTGATGTGGAGATGGTGTTCATAATGATGGTGTGATGGGGAGATGGTGTTCATAATGACAGGGAGATGGTGTTCATATTGATGGGGTGATGGTGTGATGGGGAGATGGTGTTCATAATGATGGGGAGATGTTGTGATGGGGAGATGGTGTTCATAATGATGGGGTGGTAGTGTTCATAATGATGGGGTGATGGTGTCCATAATGATAGGGAGATGGTGTTATGGGGTGATGGTGTGATGGAGTGATTGTGTTATGGGGTGATGGTGTGATGTGGAGATGGTGTTCATAATGATGTGGAGATGGTGTTCATAATGATGGGGTGATGGTGTGATGGGATGATGGTGTGTATAATGATGGGGAGATGGTGTTCATAATGATGGGGAGATGGTGTTCATAATGATGTGGAGATGGTGTTATGGCATGATGGTGTGATGGGGTGATGGTGTTATGGGGAGATGGTGTTATGGGGTGATGGTGTTCATAATGATGGGGTGATGGTGTGATGGGGTGATGGTGTTCATAATGATGTGGAGATGGTGTTCATAATGATGGGGAGATGGTGTTCATAATGATGGGGAGATGGTGTTCATAATGATGGGGAGATGGTGTGATGGGGAGATGGTGTTCATAATGATGGGGAGATGGTGTTATGGGGAGATGGTGTTCATAATGATGGGGAAATGGTGTTCATAATGATGGTGAGATGGGGTGATGGTGTTCATAATGATGGGGTGATGGTGTTCATAGTGATGGGGAAATGGTGTTCATAATGATGGGGAGATGGTGTTCATAATGATGGTGAGATGGGGTGATGGTGTTCATAATGATGGGGTGATGGTGTTCATAATGATGGGGAGATGGTGTTCATAATGATGGGGTGATGGTGTGATGGTATTCATAATGATGGGGTGATGGTGTTCATAGTGATGGGGAAATGGTGTTCATAATGATGGGGAGAGATGGTGTTCATAATGATGGGGTGATGGTGTGATGGTGTTCATAATGATGGGGTGATGGTGTTCATAGTGATGGTGAAATGGTGTTCATAATGATGGGGAGATAGTGTTCATAATGATGGGGTGATGGTGTGATGGTGTTCATAATGATGGGGTGATGGTGTTCATAATGATGTGGAGATGGTGTTCATGATGATGGGGAGATGGTGTTCATAATGATGGGGAGATGGTGTTCATAATGATGGGGTGATGGTGTTCATAATGATGGGGTGATGGTGTGATGGGGAGATGGTGTTCATAATGATGGGGTGATGGTGTGATGGGGTGATGGTGTGTATAATGATGGGGTGATGATGTTCATAATGATGGGGAGATGGTGTTCATAATGGTGGGGAGATGGTGTTCATAATGATGGGGTGATGGTGTGATGGGGAGATGGTGTGATGGGGTGATGGTGTTCATAATGATGGGGTGATGGTGTGATGGGGAGATGGTGTTCATAATGATGGGGTGATGGTGTTCATAATGACAGGGTGATGGTGTGATGGGGTGAAGGTGTGATGGGGAGATGGTGTTCATAATGATGGGGTGATGATGTGATGGGTGATGGTGTGATGGTGAGATGGTGTTCATAATGATGGGGTGATGGTGTTCATAATGATGGGGTGATGATGTGATGGGTGATGGTGTGATGGTGAGATGGTGTTCATAATGATGGGGTGATGGTGTGATGGGGTGATGGGGAGATGGTGAGATGGGGAGATGGTGTTCATAATGATGGGGAGATGGTGTTCATAATGATGGGGTGATGGTGTGATGGGATGATGGTGTGTATAATGATGGGGAAATGGTGTTCATAATGATGGTGAGATGGGGTGATGGTGTTCATAATGATGGGGTGATGGTGTTCATAGTGATGGGGAAATGGTGTTCATAATGATGGGGAGATGGTGTTCATAATGATGGTGAGATGGGGTGATGGTGTTCATAATGATGGGGTGATGGTGTTCATAATGATGGGGAGATGGTGTTCATAATGATGGGGTGATGGTGTGATGGTATTCATAATGATGGGGTGATGGTGTTCATAGTGATGGGGAAATGGTGTTCATAATGATGGGGAGATGGTGTTCATAATGATGGGGAGATGGTGTTCATAATGATGGGGAGATGGTGTGATGGGGAGATGGTGTTCATAATGATGGGGAGATGGTGTGATGTGGAGATGGTGTTCATAATGATGGTGTGATGGGGAGATGGTGTTCATAATGACAGGGAGATGGTGTTCATATTGATGGGGTGATGGTGTGATGGGGAGATGGTGTTCATAATGATGGGGAGATGTTGTGATGGGGAGATGGTGTTCATAATGATGGGGTGGTAGTGTTCATAATGATGGGGTGATGGTGTCCATAATGATAGGGAGATGGTGTTATGGGGTGATGGTGTGATGGAGTGATTGTGTTATGGGGTGATGGTGTGATGTGGAGATGGTGTTCATAATGATGTGGAGATGGTGTTCATAATGATGGGGTGATGGTGTGATGGGATGATGGTGTGTATAATGATGGGGAGATGGTGTTCATAATGATGGGGAGATGGTGTTCATAATGATGTGGAGATGGTGTTATGGCATGATGGTGTGATGGGGTGATGGTGTTATGGGGAGATGGTGTTATGGGGTGATGGTGTTCATAATGATGGGGTGATGGTGTGATGGGGTGATGGTGTTCATAATGATGTGGAGATGGTGTTCATAATGATGGGGAGATGGTGTTCATAATGATGGGGAGATGGTGTTCATAATGATGGGGAGATGGTGTGATGGGGAGATGGTGTTCATAATGATGGGGAGATGGTGTTATGGGGAGATGGTGTTCATAATGATGGGGAAATGGTGTTCATAATGATGGTGAGATGGGGTGATGGTGTTCATAATGATGGGGTGATGGTGTTCATAGTGATGGGGAAATGGTGTTCATAATGATGGGGAGATGGTGTTCATAATGATGGTGAGATGGGGTGATGGTGTTCATAATGATGGGGTGATGGTGTTCATAATGATGGGGAGATGGTGTTCATAATGATGGGGTGATGGTGTGATGGTATTCATAATGATGGGGTGATGGTGTTCATAGTGATGGGGAAATGGTGTTCATAATGATGGGGAGATGGTGTTCATAATGATGGGGTGATGGTGTGATGGTGTTCATAATGATGGGGTGATGGTGTTCATAGTGATGGGGAAATGGTGTTCATAATGATGGGGAGATGGTGTTCATAATGATGGGGTGATGGTGTGATGGTGTTCATAATGATGGGGTGATGGTGTTCATAATGATGTGGAGATGGTGTTCATGATGATGGGGAGATGGTGTTCATAATGATGGGGAGATGGTGTTCATAATGATGGGGTGATGGTGTTCATAATGATGGGGTGATGGTGTGATGGGGAGATGGTGTTCATAATGATGGGGTGATGGTGTGATGGGGTGATGGTGTGTATAATGATGGGGTGATGATGTTCATAATGATGGGGAGATGGTGTTCATAATGGTGGGGAGATGGTGTTCATAATGATGGGGTGATGGTGTGATGGAGAGATGGTGTTCATAATGATGGGGAGATGGTGTGATGGGGTGATGGTGTTCATAATGATGGGGTGATGGTGTGATGGGGAGATGGTGTTCATAATGATGGGGTGATGGTGTTCATAATGACAGGGTGATGGTGTGATGGGGTGAAGGTGTGATGGGGAGATGGTGTTCATAATGATGGAGTGATGATGTGATGGGTGATGGTGTGATGGTGAGATGGTGTTCATAATGATGGGGTGATGGTGTTCATAATGATGGGGTGATGATGTGATGGGTGATGGTGTGATGGTGAGATGGTGTTCATAATGATGGGGTGATGGTGTGATGGGGTGATGGGGAGATGGTGAGATGGGGAGATGGTGTTCATAATGATGGGGAGATGGTGTTATGGGGAGATGGTGTTCATAATGATGGGGAAATGGTGTTCATAATGATGGTGAGATGGGGTGATGGTGTTCATAATGATGGGGTGATGGTGTTCATAGTGATGGGGAAATGGTGTTCATAATGATGGGGAGATGGTGTTCATAATGATGGTGAGATGGGGTGATGGTGTTCATAATGATGGGGTGATGGTGTTCATAATGATGGGGAGATGGTGTTCATAATGATGGGGTGATGGTGTGATGGTATTCATAATGATGGGGTGATGGTGTTCATAGTGATGGGGAAATGGTGTTCATAATGATGGGGAGATGGTGTTCATAATGATGGGGTGATGGTGTGATGGTGTTCATAATGATGGGGTGATGGTGTTCATAGTGATGGGGAAATGGTGTTCATAATGATGGGGAGATGGTGTTCATAATGATGGGGTGATGGTGTGATGGTGTTCATAATGATGGGGTGATGGTGTTCATAATGATGTGGAGATGGTGTTCATGATGATGGGGAGATGGTGTTCATAATGATGGGGAGATGGTGTTCATAATGATGGGGTGATGGTGTTCATAATGATGGGGTGATGGTGTGATGGGGAGATGGTGTTCATAATGATGGGGTGATGGTGTGATGGGGTGATGGTGTGTATAATGATGGGGTGATGATGTTCATAATGATGGGGAGATGGTGTTCATAATGGTGGGGAGATGGTGTTCATAATGATGGGGTGATGGTGTGATGGAGAGATGGTGTTCATAATGATGGGGAGATGGTGTGATGGGGTGATGGTGTTCATAATGATGGGGTGATGGTGTGATGGGGAGATGGTGTGCATAATGATGGGGTGATGGTGTTCATAATGACAGGGTGATGGTGTGATGGGGTGAAGGTGTGATGGGGAGATGGTGTTCATAATGATGGGGTGATGATGTGATGGGTGATGGTGTGATGGTGAGATGGTGTTCATAATGATGGGGTGATGGTGTTCATAATGATGGGGTGATGATGTGATGGGTGATGGTGTGATGGTGAGATGGTGTTCATAATGATGGGGTGATGGTGTGATGGGGTGATGGGGAGATGGTGAGATGGGGAGATGGTGTTCATAATGATGGGGAGATGGTGTGATGGGGAGATGGTGTTCATAATGATGGGGTGATGGTGTTCATAATGATGGGGTGATGATGTGATGGGGAGATGGTGTTCATAATGATGGGGTGATGGTGTTCGTAATGATTTGGAGATGGTGTGCATAATGATGGAGAGATGGTGTTCATAATGATGGGGAGATGGTTTTCATAATTATGGGGTGATGGTGTTCATAATGATGGGGTGATGGTGTTCATAATGATGGGGAGATGGTGTTCATAATGATGGGGAGATGGTGTGATGTGGAGATGGTGTTCATAATGATGGTGTGATGGGGTGATGGTGTTCGTAATGATTTGGAGATGGTGTGCATAATGATGGGGAGATGGTGTGATGGGGAGATGGTGTTCATAATGATGGGGAGATGTTGTGATGGGAGATGGTGTTCATAATGATGGGGTGATGGTGTTCATAATGATGGGGAGATGGTGTTCATAATGATGGGGAGATGGTGTTCATAATGATGGGGTGATGGTGTTCATAAAGATGGGGTGATGGTGTTCATAATGATGGGGAGATGGTGTTCATAATGATGGGGAGATGGTGTTCATAATGATGGGGAGATGGCGTTCATAATGATGGGGAGATGGTGTTATGGGGAGATGGTGTTCATAATGATGGGGAGATGGTGTTATGGGGAGATGGTGTTCATAATGATGGGGAGATGGTGTTCATAATGATGGGGTGATGGTGTTCATAATGATGGGGAGATGGTGTTCATAATGATGGGGAGATGGAGAGAAGGGGAGATGGTGTTCAAAATGATGGGGTGATGGTGTTCATAATGATGGGGAGATGGTGTGATGGGGAGATGGTGTTCATAATGATGGGGAGATGGTGTTCATAATGATGGGGAGATGGTGTTCATAATGATGGGGTGATGGTGTGATGGGGAGATGGTGTTCATAATGATGGGGTGATGGTGTTCATAATGATGGGGAGATGGTGTTCATAATGATGGGGAGATGGTGTTCATAATGATGGGGTGATGGTGTTCATAATGATGGGGAGATGGTGTTCATAATGATGGGGAGATGGTGTTCATAATGATGGGGTGATGGTGTTCTTAATGATGGGGTGATGGTGTTATGGGGAGATGGTGTTCATAATGATGGGGAGATGGTGTTCATAATGATGGGGAGATGGTGTTCATATTGATGGTGTGATGGTGTTCATAATGATGGGGTGATGGTGTTATGGGGAGATGGTGTTCATAATAATGGTGAGATGGTGTTCATAATGATGGGGAGATGGTGTGATGTGGAGATGGTGTTCATAATGATGGGGTGATGGTGTGATGGGGTGATGATGTTCATAATGATGGGGTGATGGTGTTCATAATGATGGGGAGATGGTGTTCATAATGATGGGGAGATGGTGTTCATAATGATGGGGAGATGGTGTTCATAATGATGGGGAGATGGTGTTCATAATGATGGGGAGATGGTGTGATGTGGAGATGGTGTTCATAATGATGGGGTGATGGTGTGATGGGGAGATGGTGTTCATAATGATGGGGAGATGGTGTTCATAATGATGGGGAGATGGTGTTCATAATGATGGGGAGATGCTGTGATGTGGAGATGGTGTTCATAATGATGGTGTGATGGGGAGATGGTGTTCATAATGATGGGGTGATGGTGTTCATAATGATGGGGAGATGGTGTTATGGGGAGATGGTGTTCATAATGATGGGGAGATGGTGTTCATAATGATGGGGAGATGGTGTGATGTGGAGATGGTGTTCATAATGATGGTGTGATGGGGAGATGGTGTTCATAATGATGGGGTGATGATGTTCATAATGATGGGGAGATGGTGTGATGGGGAGATGGTGTTCATAATGATGGGGTGATGGTGTGATGGGGTGATGATGTTCATAATGATGGGGTGATGGTGTTCATAATGATGGGGAGATGGTGTTCATAATGATGGGGAGATGGTGTTCATAATGATGGGGTGATGGTGTTCATAATGATGGGGTGATGGTGTTCATAATGATGGGGAGATGGTGTGATGGGGAGATGGTGTTCATAATGATGGGGTGATGGTGTTCATAATGATGGGGAGATGGTGTGATGGGGAGATGGTGTTCATAATGATGGGGTGATGGTGTGATGGGGTGATGATGTTCATAATGATGGGGTGATGGTGTTCATAATGATGGGGTGATGGTGTTCATAATGATGGGGTGATGGTGTGATGGGGTGATGATGTTCATAATGATGGGGAGATGGTGTGATGGGGAGATGGTGTTCATAATGATGGGGTGATGGTGTGATGGGGTGATGATGTTCATAATGATGGGGTGATGGTGTTCATAATGATGGGGAGATGGTGTTCATAATGATGGGGAGATGGTGTTCATAATGATGGGGTGATGGTGTTCATAATGATGGGGTGATGGTGTTCATAATGATGGGGAGATGGTGTGATGGGGAGATGGTGTTCATAATGATGGGGTGATGGTGTTCATAATGATGGGGAGATGGTGTGATGGGGAGATGGTGTTCATAATGATGGGGTGATGGTGTGATGGGGTGATGATGTTCATAATGACAGGGTGATGGTGTTCATAATGATGGGGTGATGGTGTTCATAATGATGGGGTGATGGTGTGATGGGGTGATGATGTTCATAATGATGGGGAGATGGTGTGATGGGGAGATGGTGTTCATAATGATGGGGTGATGGTGTTCATAATGATGGTGTGATGGGGAGATGGTGTGCTGAATGATTATTGCCAGGATCATTGGTTAGTAGACATGCGACGTCGTGAGCCGGATCAGGGAAGTAGCCTCCTACGTAGTGTGCTTCTTTCGACTCGGGTCTATAGGGGGAAGTTTGCCATATGGGTCTCAGACCATGAAAACTCATAACTACAGATCCCAAATAGAAAACAGAGCTTTTCATTGTCAGATTAAATCGAATCTGGATTTAAAGCACGTTCCTCTGAAATGCTACTGCAATACTGTACATATGCTCAGTCTTCTATATCCACAGTACTGTAGTAATGATCAGTCTTCTATATCCACAGTACTGTAGTGGTGCTCATCCTTCTATATCCACAGTACTGTAGTGGTGCTCATCCTTCTATATCCACAGTACTGTAGTGGTGCTCATCCTTCTATATCCACAGTACTGTAGTGGTGCTCATCCTTCTATATCCACAGTACTGTAGTGGTGCTCATCCTTCTATATCCACAGTACTGTAGTAATGCTCAGCCTTCTATATCCACAGTACTGTAGTAATGCTAAGCCTTCTATATCCACAGTACTGTAGTAATGCTCAGCCTTCTATATCCACAGTACTGTAGTAATGCTCAGCCTTCTATATCCACAGTAATGTAGTGGTGCTAAGCCTTCTATATCCACAGTACTGTAGTAATGCTAAGCCTTCTATATCCACAGTACTGTAGTAATGCTCATCCTTCTATATCCACAGTACTGTAGTAATGCTCAGCCTTCTATATCCACAGTACTGCAGTAATGTGCAGCCTTCTATATCCACAGTACTGTAGTAATGATCATCCTTCTATATCCACAGTACTGTAGTAATGCTCAGTCTTCTACATCCACAGTACTGTAGTGGTGCTAAGCCTTCTATATCCACAGTACTGTAGTAATGATCATCCTTCTATATCCACAGTACTGTAGTAATGCTCAGTCTTCTACATCCACAGTACTGTAGTGGTGCTAAGCCTTCTATATCCACAGTACTGTAGTAATGCTCAGTCTTCTACATCCACAGTACTGTAGTAATGCTCAGCCTTCTATATCCACAGTACTGTAGTAATGCTAAGCCTTCTATATCCACAGTAATGTAGTAATGCGCAGTCTTCTATATCCACAGTACTGTAGTAATGCTCAGCCTTCTATATCCACAGTACTGTAGTAATGATCATCCTTCTATATCCACAGTACTGTAGTAATGCTCAGTCTTCTACATCCACAGTACTGTAGTGGTGCTAAGCCTTCTATATCCACAGTACTGTAGTAATGCTCAGTCTTCTACATCCACAGTACTGTAGTAATGCTCAGCCTTCTATATCCACAGTACTGTAGTAATGCTAAGCCTTCTATATCCACAGTACTGTAGTAATGCTAAGCCTTCTATATCCACAGTACTGTAGTAATGCTCAGCCTTCTATATCCACAGTACTGTAGTAATGCTCAGCCTTCTATATCCACAGTACTGTACTAATTCTCAGTCTTCTACATCCACAGTACTGTAGTAATGCTCATGTCCGTCTGAATGTCTTCTATGATACATTCCAAATGGATCCGTCTTCCCTATATAGTGTGACCAGAGCCAAAAAGTAGTGCACTCCATGTGGAATAGGGTGCATTTTGGGACTGAACGCTATCTCTCTGAGCCCTTATTATCGTGATTGCAGGGTGATTAGACCAGCGGCACTGGAGCCACAATACAGATGGCGTATTAACAGGGGAGAGAATCAACCTCATTATGGACCTCGTTATTAACCAGAAATGGGGAATATAGTGTATTGGACTTTGCAGTTAACACACCTACACAGTATTATCTTTCATTAAGGTCACCCTCGCTGTCAGGACCACTCAAATTAATTACTTGAATATTTTCCTTAAACTTTAAAATGAACGCCACCCATTATTTAATGTGGCTGGTGCTGGGGGCTTTTTGGGGGGGGGGGGGGGGGGCATTCCTCTAAGGACCTCTCCACTCCCGACATAACTGATTAAGAGTTGAGTCTGGGTCTAGACCTCTTAACTAACTTCATTTACCCCCAGACACTCAGGCCTTCATTAGACATGGCCTTCTTTAGTTTGAGGTGTTTAAAGTCCATTTCGGTGACCTGGGGCAACAAGGACAGAGTAGAGAAGTCCGAATGCCCTCTAAAAGACAACTACTGCTGCTATAGGACCAATATCCATCCGTTCTTCATGTCCTGATCCCAGCCTTCTATACCTGATCCACCCGTTCTTCATGTCCTGATCCCAAACTTCTATACCTGATCCATCCGTTCTTCATGTCCTGATCCCAGCCTTCTATACCTGATCCATCCGTTCTTCATGTCCTGATCCCAGCCTTCTATACCTGATCCATCCGTTCTTCATGTCCTGATCCCAGCCTTCTATACCTGATCCATCCGTTCTTCATGTCCTGATCCCAGCCTTCTATATCTGATCCATCCGTTCTTCATGTCCTCATCCATGCCTTCTATATCTGATCCATCCGTTCTTCATGTCCTGATCCCAGCCTTCTATACCTGATCCATCCGTTCTTCATGTCCTCATCCCAGCCTTCTATACCTGATCCATCCGTTCTTCATGTCCTCATCCCAGCCTTCTATACCTGATCCATCCGTTCTTCATGTCCTCATCCCAGCCTTCTATACCTGATCCATCCGTTCTTCATGTCCTCATCCCAGCCTTCTATACCTGATCCATCCGTTCTTCATGTCCTCATCCCAGCCTTCTATACCTGATCCATCCGTTCTTCATGTCCTCATCCCAGCCTTCTATACCTGATCCATCCGTTCTTCATGTCCTGATCCCAGACTTCTATACCTGATCCATCCGTTCTTCATGTCCTGATCCCAGCCTTCTATACCTGATCCATCTGTTCTTCATGTCCTGATCCCAGCCTTCTATATCTGATCCATCCGTTCTTCATGTCCTGATCCCAGCCTTCTATACCTGATCCATCTGTTCTTCATGTCCTGATCCCAGCCTTCTATACCTGATCCATCTGTTCTTCATGTCCTGATCCCAGCCTTCTATATCTGATCCATCCGTTCTTCATGTCCTGATCCCAGCCTTCTATACCTGATCCATCCGTTCTTCATATCCTGTTCCCAGCCTTCTATACCTGATCCATCCGTTCTTCATGTCCTGATCCCAGCCTTCTATACCTGATCCATCCGTTCTTCATGTCCTGATCCCAGCCTTCTATACCTGATCCATCCGTTCTTCATGTCCTGATCCCAGCCTTCTATACCTGATCCATCCGTTCTTCATGTCCTGATCCCAGCCTTCTATACCTGATCCATCCGTTCTTCATGTCCTGATCCCAGCCTTCTATACCTGATCCATCCGTTCTTCATGTCCTGATCCCAGCCTTCTATACCTGATCCATCCGTTCTTCATGTCCTGATCCCAGCCTTCTATACCTGATCCATCCGTTCTTCATGTCCTGATCCCAGCCTTCTATACCTGATCCATCCGTTCTTCATGTCCTGATCCCAGCCTTCTATACCTGATCCATCCGTTCTTCATGTCCTGATCCCAGCCTTCTATACCTGATCCATCCGTTCTTCATGTCCTCATCCCAACCTTCTATACCTGATCCATCCGTTCTTCATGTCCTGATCCCAGTCTTCTATACCTGATCCATCCGTTCTTCATGTCCTGATCCCAGCCTTCTATACCTGATCCATCCGTTCTTCATGTCCTGATCCCAGCCTTCTATATCTGATCCAACCATTATTTATGTCCTGATCCCAGCTTTCTATATCTGATCCAACCATTCTTTATATCTTGATCCCTGCCTTCTCAAACAGCATTCACTACTTCAGACATAGTGCTTCACTCCAGTCTCTTGTGTTCTGTTGGGTTCGAGATGAGACAAGATGAGACAGGATAAGACTGGGTTTAGTTGGCCTGGTTTGGCTTGGCTGTGTTATGTTATGGTGTTGGAGCCAAAGTCTACCTCTGTTGGGGGTGCTTTTTTGCTAACTAACTGTCCTCTTTGAACCTTTTTCAATGCCCTTTGTGTCAAATTATGAGATTATATACAGGTAAACATAGACATACCTGAAACTAATGTGTACAGTATGTGGAAGCTGATTCACACAGTTCAATTGATAAGTAAATAGCCTAACAATGTAATGTTATTTTCTCTTTCAGCTCCTATGTGTGGTGGTCAGCTGAGAGGCCCTAACGGTATCATAGCATCACCAAACTACCCTGTCCAGTATGACAACAATGCTAACTGCACCTGGTTCATCACCGCTACAGACACCACCAAGGTATGGTCTCACATTGCTAATGCTATATGCTAATACTGAAAATGTTGTGTTAATGGTGCTATGCTATATGCTAATCCAGTACTATGTACAGAACTGACATAATAATATTGACTACTTGGTGATTTTGTGACGACTTGCTTTCTTATGTTAAAATTTACAACCGTCTGACATTATGACATGCTAATATGGAAATTATACTTTGAAAATGGAGTACTTAAAGTTAGTGATGCTATGCTACGCTAATTTGTACTACTGTTTATGCACTACTTGTTTTCTTCTCCGATGGTAAGCTAAATGCTAATTATGCTACTGCTCGAAAAGCAAATCAACATTTTATTTGTCACACACAAATGTATGTATTCGGCACATACACATGGTTAGCAGATGTTAATGCGAGTGTAGCGAAATGCTTGTGTGTCTAGTTCTGACTGTGCAGTTATATCTAACAAGTAATCTAACAATTTCACAACAACTACCTTACTCATTAATTTACACTTGTGTGTGTATAAGAATATGAGCGATGGCCGAACTGCATAGGCAAGATGCAGTAGATGGTATAGAGTACAGTATATTCATATGAGATGAGTAATGTAGGGCATGTTAACATTATATAAAGTGGCATTTTTTAAAGTGACTTATGGTACATTTATTAGATTAAATTTTAATTATTAAAGTGGCTAGACATTGAGTCAGTATGTTGGCAGCAGCCACTCACTCAATGTTAGTGATGGCTGTTTAACAGTCTGATGGCCTTGAGATAGAAGCTGTTTTTCAGTCTCTCGGTCCCAGCTTTGATGCACCTGTACTGACCTCGCCTTCTGGATGGCTCGGGTGGTTGTTGTCCTCAATGATCCTTTTAGCATTCCTGTGACATCGGGTGGTGTAGGTGTCCTGGAGGGCAGGTAGTTTGCCCCCGGTGATGTGTTGTGCAGACCACACTACCCTCTGGAGAGACTTACGGTTGTGGGCAGAGCAGTTGCAGTACCAGACAACAGTCCGACAGGATGCTCTCGATTGTGCATCTGTAAAAGTTTGTAAGTGTTTATGGTGACAAGATACATTTCTTCAGCCTCTGTCTGTGTGGGTGGACCATTTCAGTTTGTCCATGACGTGTACGCAGAGGAACTTAAAAACTTTACACCTTCTGTCCCGTCAATGTGGATAGGGAGGCGCTCCCTCTACTGTTTCCTGAAGTCCACGATCATTTCCTTTGTTTTGTTGACTTTGAGTGTGAGGTGATGTTGCTGACACCACACTCCAAGGGCCCTCACTTCCTCCCTGTAGGCCATCTCGTCGTTGTTGGTAATCAAGCCTACCAATGTAGTGTCGTCTGCAAACTTGATGATTGAGTTGGAGGTGTGCATGGCCATGCAGTCATGGGTGAACAGGGAGTACAGGAGAGGGCTGAGAACTCACCCTTGTGGGGCCCCAGTGTTGACGGTCAGCAGGGTGGAGATGCTGTTTCCTCACCACCTGTAATGCATTTCCAAACCATCATTCTAAGTGTATATTCTTTGCCCAAAGTCTGTCAGATCAGATCCACCTTTCATTTAAGTTGCTGTGTTACACACAAAGAGAGCTAGCACTGTGGCTGTAGAGCTTATTTTGTGGACTAGTCAGATACAATGCCCTGCAAAGGAGTTGGCACAATGCCCTGCAAAGGAGTGGGTACAATGCCCTGCAAAGGAGTGGGTACAATGCCCTGCAAAGGAGTGGGTACAATGCCCTGCAAAGGAGTGGGTACAATGCCCTGCAAAGGAGTTGGTACAATGCCCTGCAAAGGAGTTGGTACAATGCCCTGCAAAGGAGTGGGTACAATGCCCTGCAAAGGAGTGGGTACAATGCCCTGCAAAGGAGTGGGTACAATGCCCTGCAAAGGAGTGGGTACAATGCCCTGCAAAGGAGTGGGTACAATGCCCTGCAAAGGAGTGGATACAATGCCCTGCAAAAGAGATGGATAGATGTTACGAATCCCTTTTGGCCCGACAGTCTAGGGGAGATGGTAACGAGACCCGTAACATAACTCATGCAATTTATAATAGTGAAAGAGTAAAAGTGAGAACAAAATAACCACAGACAACTAAATTACTGTCAAACACATGGTTTATTAGAAAACACACGGGAATGGGTGGGGAGGGAGCAGGAAGAGGGGCTGAGCAACTTCCGGCGCCGACAGAGATGGCCGCCTCGCTTCGCGTTCCTAGGAAACTATGCAGTTTTTTGTTTTTTTACGTGTTATTTCTTACATTAGTACCTCAGGTCATCTTAGGTTTCATTACATACAGCCGAGAAGAACTACTGAATATAAGATCAGCGTCAACTCACCATCAGTACGACCAAGAATATGTTTTTCGCGACGCGGATCCTGTGTTCTGCCTTACAAACAGGACAACGGAATGGATCGCATGCAGCGACCCCAAAAACGACTCAGAAAAAGAGGGAAACGTAGCGGTCTTCTGGTCAGACTACGGAGACGGGCACATCGTGCCCCACTTCCTAGCATTCTTCTTGCCAATGTCCAGTCTCTTGACAACAAGGTTGATGAAATCCGAGCAAGGGTAGCATTCCAGAGGGACATCAGAGACTTTAACGTTCTGTGCTTCACGGAAACATGGCTCACTGGAGAGACGCTATCCGATGCGGTGCAGCCAACGGGTTTCTCCACGCATCGCGCCGACAGAAACAAACACCTTTCTGGTAAGAAGAGGGGTGGGGGTGTATGCCTTATGGCTAACGAGGCATGGTGCGATGAAAGAAACATACAGGAACTCAAATCCTTCTGTTCACCTGACTTAGAATTCCTCACAATCAAATGTAGACCGCATTACCTACCAAGAGAATTCTCTTCGATTATAATCACAGCCGTATATATCCCCCAAGCAGACACATCGATGGCTCTGAACGAACTTTATTTAACTCTTTGCAAACTGGAAACCATTTACCCGGAGGCTGCATTCATCGTTGTTGGGGATTTTAACAAGGCTAATCTGAAAACAAGACTCCCTAAATTTTATCAGCATATCGATTGCGCAACCAGGGGCGGAAAAACCTTGGATCACTGTTACTCTAACTTCCGCGACGCATATAAGGCCCTGACCCGCCCCCCTTTCGGAAAAGCTGACCACAACTCCATTTTGCTGATACCTGCCTACAGACCAAAGCTAAAAAAAGAAGCTCCCACGCTGAGGTCTGTCCAACGCTGGTCCAACCAAGCTGACTCCACACTCCAAGACTGCTTCCATCACGTGGACTGGGACATGTTTCGTATTGCGTCAAATAACAACATTGACGAATACGCTGATTCGGTGTGCGAGTTCATTAGAATGTGCGTTGAAGACGTCGTTCCCATAGCAATGATTAAAACATTCCCTAACCAGAAACCTTGGATTGATGGCAGCATTCGTGTGAAACTGAAAGCGCGAACCACTGCTTTCAATCAGGGCAAGGTGTCTGGTAACATGACTGAATACAAACAATGCAGCTATTCCCTCCGTAAGGCTATCAAACAAGCTAAGCGTCAGTACAGAGACAAAGTAGAATCCCAATTCAACGGCTCAGACACAAGAGGCATGTGGCAGGGTCTACAGTCAATCACGGACTACAGGAAGAAATCCAGCCCAGTCATGGACCAGGATGTCTTGCTCCCAGGCAGACTAAATAACTTTTTTGCCCGCTTTGAGGACAATACAGTGCCACTGACACTGCCTGCAACGGAAAAATGTGGTCTCTCCTTCACTGCAGCCGAGGTGAGTAAAACATTTAAACGTGTTAACCCTCGCAAGGCTGCAGGCCCAGACGGCATCCCCAGCCGCGCCCTCAGAGCATGCGCAGACCAGCTGGCTGGTGTGTTTACGGACATATCCAATCAATCCCTATACCAGTCTGCTGTTCCCACATGCTTCAAGAGGGCCACCATCGTTCCTGTTCCCAAGAAAGCTAAGGTAACTGAGCTAAACGACTACCGCCCCCGTAGCACTCACTTCCGTCATCATGAAGTGCTTTGAGAGACTAGTCAAGGACCATATCACCTCCACCCTACCTGACTCCCTAGACCCACTCCAATTTGCTTACCGCTCAAATAGGTCCACAGACGATGCAATCTCAACCACACTGCACACTGCCCTAACCCATCTGGACAAGAGGAATACCTACGTGAGAATGCTGTTCATCGACTACAGCTCGGCATTCAACACCATCGTACCCTCCAAGCTCGTCATCAAGCTCGAGACCCTGGGTCTCGACCCCGCCCTGTGCAACTGGGTACTGGACTTCCTGACGGGCCGCCCCAGGTGGTGAGGGTAGGTAACAACATCTCCTCCCCGCTGATCCTCAACACTGGGGCCCCACAAGGGTGCGTTCTGAGCCCTCTCCTGTACTCCCTGTTCACCCACGACTGCGTGGCCACGCACACCTCCAACTCAATCATCAAGTTTGCGGACGACACAACAGTGGTAGGCTTGATTACCAACAACGACGAGACGGCCTACAGGGAGGAGGTGAGGGCCCTCGGAGTGTGGTGTCAGGAAAATAACCTCACACTCAACGTCAACAAAACTAAGGAGATGATTGTGAACTTCAGGAAACAGCAGAGGGAACACCCCCCTATCCACATCGATGGAACAGTAGTGGAGAGAGTAGCAAGTTTTAAGTTCCTCGGCATACACATCACAGACAAACTGAATTGATCCACTCACACAGACAGCATCGTGAAGAAGGCGCAGCAGCGCCTCTTCAACCTCAGGAGGCTGAAGAAATTCGGCTTTGCACCAAAAGCACTCACAAACTTCTACAGAGGCACAACTGAGAGCATCCTGACGGGCTGTATCACCGCCTGGTACGGCAACTGCTCCGCCCTCAACCGTAAGGCTCTCCAGAGGGTAGTGAGGTCTGCACAACGCATCATCGGGGGCAAACTACCTGCCCTCCAGGACACCTACACTACCCGATGTTACAGGAAGGCCATAAAGATCATCAAGGACATCTACCACCCAAGCCACTGCCTGTTCACCCCGCTATCATCCAGAAGGCGAGATCAGTACAGGTGCATCAAAGCTGGGACCGAGAGACTGAAAAACAGCTTCTATCTCAAGGCCATCAGACTGTTAAACAGCCACCACTAGCATTGAGGGGCTGCTGCCTACACACTGACACTGACTCAACTCCAGCCACTTTAATAATGGGAATTGATGGGAAATGTTGTAAATATATCACTAGCCACTTTAAACAATGCTACCTTATATAATGTTACTTACCCTACATTATTCATCTCATATGCATACCTATATACTGTACTCTATATCATCGACTGCATCCTTATGTAATACATGTATCACTAGCCACTTTAACTATGCCACTTTGTTTACATACTCATCTCACATGTATATAGTGTACTCGATACCATCTACTGTATCTTGCCTATGCTGCTCTGTACCATCACTCATTAATATATCCTTATGTACATATTCTTTATCCCCTTACACTGTGTATAAGACAGTAGATTAGGAATTGTTAGTTAGATTACTTGTTGGTTATTACTGCATTGTCGGAACTAGAAGCACAAGCATTTCGCTACACTCGCATTAACATCTGCTAACCATGTGTATGTGTGACAAATACAATTTGATTTGATTTGATTTGATTTGAGCTGGACCCAAGGAAAGAAACAAGTATTCAAAAACACCCCTAAGCTAGACTAGCCTATTTCAACAACAGCTAACTAACTAACCAAAAATACAGTGGGTGGTCCACCAAGTTCTAACTAGTGTTTTTAACAAAGTTTACCTACGGGTAGGGTATGCCCATGGGCGACTTGTCTTGGTTCCCCCTTTTCCCACCAGCAAACAAACACCATAACCAGAAACAATACTCACTGGTGAGGACAAAGTGATATGGAGGTGCTCAAACAAAAGATCAAAACATAAAGAGTGAAACAGAGAGATCTACAGACATAGTAGGAGCGGGTGAAACAGAGAGATCTACAGACATAGTAGGAGCGGGTGAAACAGAGAGATCTACAGAAATAGTCGGAGAAGGTGAAACAGAGAGATCTACAGACACAGCCGGAGCGGGTGAAACAGAGAGATCTACAGACATAGCCGGAGCGGGTGAAACAGAGAGATCTACAGACATAGTAGGAGCGGGTGAAACAGAGAGATCTACAGACATAGGGCATTTACAGAGAGATCTACCGACATAGGGCATTTACAGAGAGATCTACAGACATAGTAGGAGTGGGTGAAACAGAGAGATCTACAGACATAGTAGGAGCGGGTGAAACAGAGTGATCTACAGACATAGTAGGAGCGGGTGAAACAGAGAGATCTACAGACATAGGGCATTTACAGAGAGATCTACCAACATAGGGCATTTACAGAGAGATCTACAGACATAGTAGGAGAGGGTGAAACAGAGATCTACACACATAGTAGGAGAGGGTGAAACAGAGAGATCTACAGACATAGTCGGAGAGGGTGAAACAGAGAGATCTACAGACATAGGGCATTTTCAGAGAGATCTACAGACATTGGGCATTTACAGAGAGATCTACAGACATAGTAGGAGCGGGTGAAACAGAGAGATCTACAGACATAGTCGGAGCGGGTGAAACAGAGAGATCTACAGACATAGTCGGAGAGGGTGAAACAGAGAGATCTACAGACATAGGGCATTTTCAGAGAGATCTACAGACACATGGCATTTACAGAGAGATCTACAGACATAGGGCATTTACAGAGAGATCTACAGACATAGTAGGAGCGGGTGAAACAGAAAGATCTACAGACATAGTAGGAGAGGGTGAAACAGAGATCTACAGACATAGTAGGAGAGGGTGAAACAGAGAGATCTACAGACATAGTCGGAGACGGTGAAACAGAGAGATCTACAGACATAGGGCATTTTCAGAGAGATCTACAGACATATGGCATTTACAGAGAGATCTACAGACATAGGGCATTTACAGAGAGATCTACAGACATAGGGCATTTACAGAGAGATCTACAGACATAGTCGGAGCGGGTGAAACAGAGAGATCTACAGACATAGTCGGAGCGGGTGAAACAGAGAGATCTACAGACATAGGGCATTTACAGAGAGATCTACAGACATAGGGCATTTACAGAGAGATCTACAGACATAGTAGGAGAGGGTGAACCAGAGAGATCTACAGACATAGTAGGAGCGGGTGAAACAGAGAGATCTACAGACATAGTCGGAGAGGGTGAAACAGAGAGATCTACAGACATAGGGCATTTACAGAGAGATTGAGCTCCAGAGCAAACACCTGACATGGTTTTTAAACCAAGGGAAAGGAACTGTAATTGGGTAGGAAACAGGAGGAGGTGTGTCTTCTGATTGATGATTGATTGGTGACTGATTGGGGATGATTTTCACCTGTGAGTGGAGAAGGAGAGAAAAGAACACAGGATACATACACACACACCCACAGGATACCTGCATCCATAACAATAGATGTAAAGTCATCAGAGAGAGAGAGAGATAGTGGAATGACCTGTGGAGAAGGAGAGGAAGAACACAGCACAGAGAGGTACAGACATGGAGAGGTATAGACATCAATAAGAGGATATGAGAAGAGGCAGAGATGACTTCAGATGTTCAAAGGCCACAGTGCTAACACATGTCCTTCTCTGAGCTCAAACAGATCTGTCCCCTTGTGAGGGACAGAGTAGGGAGGAGAGAGCAGTGAGGAGTGGGAGACACACGTAAAGTGAAATTAAGTGCACACGTGCATCACACACACAGGCTAGTATCTTTGGCAATGTTTAGGGCCTTCTTCTGACACTGCCTGGTATAGAGGTCCTGGATGGCAGGAAGCTTTGCCCCAGTGATGTACTGGGCTGTACACACTACCTTCTGTAGTGCCTCCCTTCGAGGCCGAGCAATGCCATACCAGGTGGTGATGCAACCAGTTAGGATGCTCACAATGGCACAGCTGGGGAACTTTTTGTGGATCTGAGGACCCAGATATTTTGAGTTGTTGGGTATTGTTGTGCCCTCTTCACGACTGTCTTGGTGTGTTTGGACCATGATAGTTTGTTTGTGATGTGGACACCAACAAGCACTCAATCTGCTCAACCTGCTCTACTACAGCCTCATCAATGAGAACGAGGGCCTGCTTTTGCTGTAGTCCACAAACATCTCCTTTGTCTTGATCATGTTGAGGGAGAGGTTGTTGTCCTGGCACCACACGGTCAGGTCTCTGACCTCCTCCCTATAGGCTGTCTCATCGTTGTCGGTGATCAGGCCTACCACTGATGTGTAGTCGGTAAACCTAATGATGGTGTTGGAGTCGTGTTTGGCCATGCAGTCGTGGGTGAACAGGGAGTACAGGAGGAGACTAAGCACTCACCCCAGAGGGCCCCTGTGTTCAGGATCAGCGTGGCAGATATGTTGTTGCCTACCCTTACCACCTGGGGGTCGGCCCGTCAGCAAGTCCAGGATCCAGTTGCAGATGGAGGTGTTTAGTCCCAGGGTCCTTAGCTTAGTGATGAGCTTTGAGGTCACCATGGTGTTGAACGCTAAGCTGTATTCAATTGACAGTATTCTCACGTAGATGTTCCTTTTGTCCAGGTGGGAAAGGGCAGTGTGGAGTGCAATAGAGATTGCATCATCTGTGGATCTTTTTGGGTGGTATGAAATTTTGTGTGGGTCTACAGTTTCTGGCATGATGCTGTTGATGTGAATCACTTCCAGCCTTGCAAAGCACTTCATGGCTACAGGCGTCTGCTGGTCGGTAGTCATTTAGGCATGTTACCTTGGTGTTCATGGGAACAGGGACTACGGTGGACATAGTGAAGCAAGTAGGGTCAGCAGACTAGGATAGGGAGAGATTAAATATGTCCGTAAACACTTCAGCCAGCTGGTCAGTCCATGCTCTGAGGATGCGGCAGTCTGGCAGGTATTACAGACTCAATCGGGGACAGGGAGTAGAGTGAATACACCTTCCAGTTGGTCAGCACATGCTCAGAGTACACGTCCTGGTAATCCATCTGGCCCTGCGGTTTTGTGAATGTTTATCTTTGTAGAGGTCTTGCTCACATCGGCTATGGCGGGCATGGTCACACAGTCATCCAGAACAGCTGGTGCTCTCATGCATTATTCAGTGTTGGTTGCCTCAAAGCGTGCATAGAACTCATTTAGCTCATCTGGTAGGTTTGGGTCACAGGGCAGCTCGTGGTTTCCCTTTGTAGTCCGTAATAGTTTGCAAGCACATCCGACAAGTGTACGATTCAACTTTAGTCCTGTATTTCTGCGTTTCCTGTTTGATGGTTCATCTGAGGTCATATCAGGATTTCTTATAAGCGTCTGGGTTAGAGTCCCACTCCTTAAAAGCAGCAGCTCTAGCCTTTTGTTCAGTGCGGATGCTCCCTGTAATCCATGGCTTCTGGTTGGGGTATGTACGTACAGACACTGTGGAGACAATGTCATCAATTCACTTCTTGATAAAGCAATTGATGTGTTGTACTCCTCAATGCCATCGGATCAGTCACGAAACATATTCCAGTCTGTGCTAGCAAAACAGTCTCGTAATTTAACATTTGCGTCATCTGACCCCTTCCATATTAAGCGAGTCACTTGTACTTCCAGCTTTAGTTTTTTGTTCGTAAACAGGAATCAGGAGGATAGAATTATGGTCAGATTTGTCAAATGGAGGGTGAGGGAGAGCTTTGTATGCATCTCTGTGTGTGGAGTAAAGGTGGTCTAGAGTTGTTATCCCCTCTGGTTGATCATGTGACATGCTGGTAGAAATTAGGTGAAAAATGGATTCAAGTTTCCCTGCCGCCTCTGGATGCGCATGTTCATGTTTGCTTATGTCCCTGTACAGTCCATTGAGTGCGGTCTTAGTGCCAGCATCGGTTTGTGGTGGTAAATAGACAGCTGTATGAAAAATATAGAGGAAAACTCTCTTGGTAAATTGTGTGGTCTACAGCTTATCATGAGATACTCTACCTCAGGTGAGCAAAACCTTGAGACTTCTTTAATATTAGATTTGGTGCACCAGCTGTTATTGACAAATGGACAAAGTCCACCAGCCCTTTATCTTACCGGAGGCAGCTGTTTTATCCTACCGATGGGACTAAATCAGCTGTATGACATTCATTCAGCCAAGACTCTGTGAAAAAATAAGATATTACAGTTTTTAATGTCCTGTTTGTAGGATCGTCTTGATCGGAGTTCAATCAGTTTATTCTCCAGTTCATTGCACGTTGGCCAATGGTACGAATGGTAGAGGCACGTTGGCCAATAGGATGAATGGTAGAGGCACGTTGGCCAATAGGACGAATGGTAGAGGCACGTTGGCCAATAGGACGAATGGTAGATGCACGTTGGCCAATAGGACGAATGGTAGAGGCACGTTGGCCAATAGGACGAATGGTAGAGGCACGTTGGCCAATAGGACGAATGGTAGAGGGCGGGTTACCCACTCGCTGATCAATTCTCATTAGGCACCCTGACCTGCATCCCTTGTATTGGCGTCTCCTCTTCATGTGAATGACGGGGATTTGGGCCTGCTCGGGTATCTCCTCTTCATGCGAATGATGGGGATTTGGGCCTGCTCGGGTATCTCCTCTTCATGTGAATGACGGGGATTTGGGCCAGCTCGGGTATCTCCTCTTCATGTGAATGATGGGGATTTGGGCCTGCTCGGGTATCTCCTCTTCATGTGAATGACGGGGATTTGGGCCTGCTCGGGTATCTCCTCTTCATGTGAATGACGGGGATTTGGGCCTGCTCGGGTATCTCCTCTTCATGTGAATGACGGGGATTTGGGCCTGCTCGGGTATCTCCTCTTCATGCGAATGACGGGGATTTGGGCCTGCTCGGGTATCTCCTCTTCATGTGAATGACGGGGATTTGGGCCTGCTCGGGTATCTCCTCTTCATGTGAATGACTGGGATTTGGGCCAGCTCGGGTATCTCCTCTTCATGCGAATGATGGGGATTTGGGCCTGCTCGGGTATCTCCTCTTCATGTGAATGACGGGATTTGGGCCTGCTCGGGTATCTCCTCTTCATGTGAATGACGGGGATTTGGGCCTGCTCGGGTATCTCCTCTTCATGTGAATGACGGGGATTTGGGCCTGCTCGGGTATCTCCTCTTCATGTGAATGACGGGGATTTGGGCCTGCTCGGGTATCTCCTCTTCATGTGAATGACGGGGATTTGGGCCTGCTCGGGTATCTCCTCTTCATGTGAATGACGGGGATTTGGGCCTGCTCGGGTATCTCCTCTTCATGTGAATGACGGGGATTTGGGCCTGCTCGGGTATCTCCTCTTCATGTGAATGACGGGGATTTGGGCCTGCTCGGGTATCTCCTCTTCATGTGAATGACGGGGATTTGGGCCTGCTCGGGTATCTCCTCTTCATGTGAATGACGGGGATTTGGGCCTGCTCGGGTATCTCCTCTTCATGTGAATGACGGGGATTTGGGCCTGCTCGGGTATCTCCTCTTCATGTGAATGACGGGGATTTGGGCCTGCTCGGGTATCTCCTCTTCATGTGAATGACGGGGATTTGGGCTTGCTCGGGTATCTGGAGTACATCCTTTGCGTCAAAGAAAAAGATATTTTACAATCGATGTCCTGAAGCTCTTTATAAAGAGAGGGTGGAAGAAACATTCTGTAAAAAAAATCAGTTCCAAACAGTTAGGGTCCAAACAGTTAGGGGCCAAACAGTTAGGGTCCAAACAGTTAGGGTCCAAACAGTTAGGGTCCAAACAGTTAGGGGCCAAACAGTTAGGGGCCAAACAGTTAGGGGCCAAACAGTTAGGGTCCAAACAGTTAGGGTCCAAACAGTTAGGGTCCAAACAGTTAGGGTCCAAACAGTTAGGGTCCAAACAGTTAGGGTCCAAACAGTTAGGGGCCAAACAGTTAGGGGCCAAACAGTTAGGGTCCAAACAGTTAGGGGCCAAACAGTTAGGGTCCAAACAGTTAGGGTCCAAACAGTTAGGGGCCAAACAGTTAGGGTCCAAACAGTTAGGGGCCAAACAGTTAGGGGCCAATCAGTTAGGGTCCAAACAGTTAGGGTCCAAACAGTTAGGGTCCAAACAGTTAGGGGCCAAACAGTTAGGGGCCAATCAGTTAGGGTCCAAACAGTTAGGGTCCAAACAGTTAGGGGCCAAACAGTTAGGGGCCAAACAGTTAGGGTCCAAACAGTTAGGGGCCAAACAGTTAGGGGCCAATCAGTTAGGGTCCAAACAGTTAGGGGCCAAACAGTTAGGATCCAAACAGTTAGGGTCCAAACAGTTAGGGGCCAAACAGTTAGGGGCCAAACAGCAGCCTTCTCCTCTGGGACATTCCTGAAAATTATGCACTAAATGTAAAAATGTTGTTGATAATTTTGTTGCAACAATACTGGTCAAATTAAGATCCTACACATGTATGTCTTTTGTGGGATGAAACTGCATTTTATCTGGTGATCTGACCCACAACAGCATCCTCCCTCCCTCCCTCCCTCCCTCCCTCCCTCCCTCCCTCCCTCCCTCCCTCCCTCCCTCCCTCCCTCCCTCCCTCCCTCCCTCCCTCCCTCCCTCCCTCCCTCCCTCCCTCCCTCCCTCCCTCCCTCCCTCCCTCCTAGTCCTGGCAATTTACATCAGTTAGTGGGTTTACCATAAGACAGAATGCAATTTGCATTTTTATCAGCTTTTTCATTAGGCCTCTGCTCTCCCAGTAAACATTAAACATCTCCCGGAAGTGTGGGGCATGTGGGGAAGTGTGGGGCAGTGTGGGGAAGTGTGGGGAAGTGTGGGGCAGTGTGGGGCAATGTGGGGCAGTGTGGGGAAGTGTGGGGCAGTGTGGGGCAGTGTGGGGCAATGTGGGGAAGTGTGGGGCAGTGTGAGGAAGTGTGGGGCAATCTGGGGAAGTGCGGGGCAGTGTGGGGAAGTGTGGGGCAATGTGGGGCAGTGTGGGGAAGTGTGGGGCAGTGTGGGGAAGTGTGGGGCAGTGTGGGGAAGTGTGGGACAATGTGGGGCAGTGTGGGGAAGTGTGGGGAAGTGTGGGGCAGTGTGGGGAAGTGCAGGGCAGTGTGGGGCAGTGTGGGGAAGTGTGGGGCAGTGTGGGGAAGTGTGGGGCAGTGTGGGGAAGTGCGGGGCAATGTGGGGCAGTGTGTGGAAGTGTGGGGCAGTGTGTGGAAGTGTGGGGCAGTGTGTGGAAGTGTGGGGCAGCCCCTTTTCCCTGTTGATTTGGTTCGTGTTTTTTCCCCTTCACAATTGTGTTTTCCTTCTTCATCCTTATTTACTGATTTTATGTTAAAATGTATTATTTATTATAATCAGTTCCCGAAGAAGCATTTAGATTATTGAACCCGTCCCTGAATTTCTCGTGAGCCAATGAGCTCAGTTGAGTAGATCTATTTCCTGGGTAGAAAAGTGAATGCATAAATCCATCCTTACATGTACTCAGTCTTGTGATGGATATATTCAACTTGTGGTGCTGCTCTATACTTCACTGGAAGTTACTGGAAATGGTCCACAATTGGGATTTCGTGATTTAGTGACTCAACTTGGTGATTCTGAGGGTTGGCTGTTTCTTAAATCACAACATTTTCTCTGCCAAGACCACCCCCTTTGACTTACGTGGATCTAGTAGTGCACTACAAAAGGAATAGTGTTCCACTTGGGATATAGCCTCTGAGTTGCTGAATTAGACAGATGTGTACTATCTCGTTAGGTGACATCATCAGGTCAGACTCAGGGTACTACTCACTATTCACTGCATTGATTGATTGAGGGACGAGCGTTTCATAGGAGTGACACCACTTGTCGGATTAGAGGATGGAGGGATAGAGGATGGAGGATAGAGGATAGAGGGATAGAGGATGGAGGATAGAGGGATAGAGGATGTAGGGATAGAGGAATAGAGGATGGAGGATAGAGGATGGAGGGATGGAGGATAGAGGGATAGAGGATGGAGGGATAGAGGAATAGAGGATGGAGGATAGAGGGATATATGATGGAGGGATGGAGGATAGAGGGATAGAGGATGGAGGGATAGAGGATAGAGGGATAGAGCATTAGAGGATGGAGGGATTGATGGATAGAGGGATATAGGATGGAGGGATGGAGGATAGAGGGATAGAGGATTAGAGGATGGAGGGATAGAGGGATAGAGGATGGAGGGATGGAGGATAGAGGGATAGAGCATTAGAGGATGGAGGGATTGAGGGATAGAGGGATATAGGATGGAGGGATGGAGGATAGAGGGATAGAGGATTAGAGGATGGAGGGATAGAGGATGGAGGGATTGAGGGATAGAGGATGGAGGGATGGAGGATAGAGGGATAGAGGATGGAGGGATGGAGGATAGAGGGATAGAGGATGGAGTGATTGAGGATAGAGGGATAGAGGATGGAGGGATAGAGGATAGAGGGATAGAGGATGGAGGGATAGAGGATAGAGGGATAGATCATTAGAGGATGGAGGGATTGAGGGATAGAGGGATAGAGGATGGAGGGATAGAGGATGGAGGGATAGAGGATAGAGGGATAGAGGATGGAGGGATAGAGGATAGAGGGATAGATCATTAGAGGATGGAGGGATTGAGGGATAGAGGGATAGAGGATGGAGGGATGGAGGATAGAGGGATAGAGGATTAGAGGATGGAGGGATAGAGTGATAGAGGATGGAGGGATAGAGGATTAGATAATGGAGGGATAGAGGATTAGAGGATGGAGGGATAGAGGGATAGAGTCATAGATGGATTATAGCAGTGGTTCCCAAACTGTTTATTGTCCCGTACCCCTTCAAACATTCAACCTCTAGCTGCATACCCCCACTAGCACCAGGGTCATCTGTACTCCCACTAGCACCAGGGTCATCTGTACTCCCACTAGCACCAGGGTCTGCTGTACCCCCACTAGCAAAAGCGTCGGCTGTACCCCCACTAGCACCAGGGTCATCTGTACCCCCTCTAGCACCAGGGTTGGCTGTACTCCCTCTAGCACCAGGGTCCTCTGTACCCCCTCTAGCATCAGGGTCGGCTGTACCCCCACTAACACCAGGGTCATCTGTACCCCCACTAGCACCAGGGTCATCTGTACTCCCTCTAGCACCAGCGTAATCTGTACCCCCACTAGCAAAAGCGTCGGCTGTACTCCCACTAGCACCAGGGTCATCTGTACTCCCACTAGCACCAGGGTCTGCTGTACCCCCACTAGCAAAAGCGTCGGCTGTACCCCCACTAGCACCAGGGTCATCTGTACCCCCTCTAGCATCAGGGTCGGCTGTACCCCCACTAACACCAGGGTCATCTGTACCCCCACTAGCACCAGGGTCATATGTACTCCCTCTAGCACCAGCGTAATCTGTACCCCTACTAGCACCAGGGTCAGCTGTACCCCCTCTAGCACCAGGGTCACCTGTACCCCCTCTAGCACCAGGGTCATCTGTACCCCGTCTAGCACCAGGGTCACCTGTACCCCCTCTAGCACCAGGGTCATCTGTACTCCCTCTAGCACCAGCGTCATCTGTACCCCCTCTAGCACCAGCATCATCTGTACCCCCTCTAGCACCATGGTCTTCTGTACCCCCTCTAGCACCAGGGTCGGCTGTACCCCCACTAGCATCAGGGTCGCCTGTACCTCCACTAGCACCAGGGTCAGCTGTACCCCCTCTAGCACAAGGGTCGGCTGTACTCCCTCTAGCACCGGGGTCAGCTGTACCCCCTATAGCACCAGGGTCGGCTGTACCCCCACTAGCACCAGGGTCGGCTGTACCCCCACTAGCACCAGGCTTGTCTGTACCCCCACTAGCACCAGGGTCATCTGTACTCCCTCTAGCACCAGCGTAATCTGTACCCCTACTAGCACCAGGGTCAGCTGTACCCCCTCTAGCACCAGGGTCATCTGTACTCCCTCTAGCACCAGAGTCAGCTGTACCCCCTCGAGCACCAGGGTCAGCTGTACCCCCTCGAGCACCAGGGTCAGCTGTACCCCCTCTAGCACCAGGGTCGGCTGTACCCCCTCTAGCACCAGGGTCATCTGTACTCCCTCTAGCACCAGCGTTATCTGTACCCCTACTAGCTCCAGGGTCCTCTGTACCCCCTCTAGCACCAGGGTCATCTGTACTCCCTCTAGCACCAGAGTCAGCTGTACCCCCTCTAGCACCAGGGTCGGCTGTACCCCCTCTAGCACCAGGGTCAACTGTACCCCTTCTAGCACCAGGGTCAGCTCACTCTCAACTGTTGTTTTTTGCCATAATTGTAAGCCAGCCACACTAACGCTATACGATACATTTACAAAACATACGAATTAATGTGAGGTTTTGTCACAAATCGGCTCATGGGAAGTGACATAAAGCTCCTACAGGAAGTGACATAGAGCTCTTACAGGAAGTGACATGGAGCTCTTACAGGAAGTGACATAGAGCTCATACAGGAAGTGACGTAAAGCTCCTACAGGAAGTGACATAGAGCTCTTACAGGAAGTGACATATATATCTTACAGGAAGTGACATAGAGCTCTTACAGGAAGTGACATAGAGCTCTTACAGGAAGCGACATAGAGCTCTTACAGGAAGTGACATTGAGCTCTAACAGAAAGTGACATTGAGCTCTAACAGGAAGTGACATTGAGCTCTTACAAGACCAGGACACAAATAATAATATAACATGAATCAATCATTTTGGGGCGGCAGGGTAGCCTAGTGGTTAGAGCGTTGGAGTAGTTACCAGAAGGTTGCAAGTTCAAACCCCGAGCTGACAAGGTAGAAATCTGTCATTCTGCCCCTGAACAGGCAGTTAACCCACTGTTCCCAGGCCGTCATTGAAAATAAAAATGTGTTCTTAACTGACTTGCCTGGTTAAATAAAGGTAAAATAATAATTTAACTCTCATATAAAATATGCATATTTAGTTTCCAAATGTCTGCTCAAGAGTGAAGGTTACCCACAAGAGAGTAACGGTTAATGTGATTGGATGTTCATTATTTGACTAGGCTACCTGTATTTAACATTGTGTTATTTCACTGAACACTAAATGGTTTTATTTTATTTTGGGCAGTGAAACGAGGCTACTCAGACGAGGAAAATAACGTCACCCAAATGTATAGCCCCGTTGGAAAATAACCTCACCCAAATGTATAGCCCCGTTGGAAAATAACCTCACCCAAATGTATAGCCCCGTTGGAAAATATTCTCACCCAAATGTATAGCCCCGTTGGAAAATAACCTCACCCAAATGTATAGCCCCGTTGGAAAATAACCAGACCCAAATGTATAGCCTCGTTGTGAAATAACCTCACGCAAATGTATAGCCCCTTTGGAAAATAACCTCACCCAAATGTATAGCCCTGTTGGAAAATAATCTCACCCAAATGTATAACCCCGTTGGGAAATAACCTCACCCAAATGTATAGCCCCGTTGGGAAATAACCTCATCCAGATGTATAGCCCCGTTGGGAAATAACCTCACCCAGATGTATAGCCCCGTTGGAAAATAACCTCACCCAGATGTATAGCCCCGTTGGAAAATAACCACACCCAAATGTATAGCCTCGTTGGGAAATAACCTCACCCAGATGTATAGCCCCGTTGGAAAATAACCTCACCCAAATGTATAGCCCCATTGGAAAATAACCTCACCCAGATGTATAGCCCCGTTGGGAAATAACCTCACCCAGATGTATAGCCCCGTTGGAAAATAACCTCACCCAAATGTATAGCCCCATTGGAAAATAACCTCACCCAGATGTATAGCGCCGTTGGGAAATAACCTCACCCAGATGTATAGCCCCGTTGGAAAATAACCTCACCCAAATGTATAGCCCCGTTGGAAAATAACCTCACCCAGATGTATAGCCCCGTTGGGAAATAACCACACCCAAATGTATAGCCCCGTTGGGAAATAACCTCACCCAGATGTATAGCCCCGTTGGAAAATAACCTCACCCAAATGTATAGCCACATTGGAAAATAACCTCACCCAGATGTATAGCCCCGTTGGAAAATAACCTCACCCAGATGTATAGCCCCGTTGGAAAATATTCTCACCCAAATGTATAGCCCCGTTGGAAAATAACCTCACCCAAATGTATAGCCCCGTTGGAAAATAACCAGACCCAAATGTATAGCCTCGTTGTGAAATAACCTCACGCAAATGTATAGCCCCTTTGGAAAATAACCTCACCCAAATGTATAGCCCTGTTGGAAAATAATCTCACCCAAATGTATAACCCCGTTGGGAAATAACCTCACCCAGATGTATAGCCCCGTTGGGAAATAACCTCATCCAAATGTATAGCCCCGTTGGGAAATAACCTCACCCAGATGTATAGCCCCGTTGGAAAATAACCTCACCCAGATGTATAGCCCCATTGGAAAATAACCTCACCCAAATGTATAGCCCCATTGGAAAATAACCTCACCCAGATGTATAGCCCCGTTGGGAAATAACCACACCCAAATGTATAGCCCCGTTGGAAAATAACCTCACCCAAATGTATAGCCCCATTGGAAAATAACCTCACCCAGATGTATAGCCCCGTTGGAAAATAACCACACCCAAATGTATAGCCCCATTGGAAAATAACCTCACCCAGATGTATAGCCCCGTTGGGAAATAACCTCACCCAGATGTATAGCCCCGTTGGAAAATAACCTCACCCAAATGTATAGCCCCGTTGGAAAATAACCTCACCCAAATGTATAGCCACATTGGAAAATAACCTCACCCAGATGTATAGCCCCGTTGGAAAATAACCTCACCCAAATGTATAGCAACATTGGAAAATAACCTCACCCAGATGTATAGCCCCGTTGGAAAATAACCTCACCCAGATGTATAGCCCCGTTGGAAAATAACCTCACCCAAATGTATAGCCCCATTGTAAAATAACCTCACCCAGATGTATAGCCCCGTTGGGAAATAACCACACCCAAATGTATAGCCCCATTGGAAAATAACCTCACCCAGATGTATAGCCCCGTTGGAAAATAACCTCACCCAGATGTATAGCCTCGTTGGAAAATACAAATGGACTGTTTGAAAATGTGATGCACATTTTTATTTGGCTTACCCTCAATGGCATTGCATTGTGTGTGTGGCACTTTGGGAGCAGCCAGGAATAGCCGGATTAGAGAATAGAGGGATGGATGGATTAGAGGATAGAGGGATAGAGGGATGGATGGGTTGGAGGATAGAGGGATAGAGGGATGGATGGATTAGAGGATAGAGGAATAGAGGGGTGGATGGATTAGAGGATAGAGGAATAGAGGGGTGGATGGATTAGAGGATAGAGGAATAGAGGGGTGGATGGATTAGAGGATAGAGGAATAGAGGGATGGATGGATTAGAGGATAGAGGAATAGAGGGATGGATGGATTAGAGGATAGAGGAATAGAGGGATGGATGGATTAGAGGATAGAGGAATAGAGGGGTGGATGGATTAGAGGATAGAGGAATAGAGGGATGGATGGATTAGAGGATAGCGGGATAGAGGGATGGATGGATTAGAGGATAGCAGGATAGAGGGATGGATGGATTAGAGGATAGCGGGATAGAGGGATGGATGGATTAGAGGATAGAGGGATAGAGGGGTGGATGGATTAGAGGATAGAGGAATAGAGGGGTGGATGGATTAGAGGATAGAGGAATAGAGGGATGGATGGGTTGGAGGATAGAGGAATAGAGGGGTGGATGGATTAGAGGATAGAGGAATAGAGGGGTGGATGGATTAGAGGATAGAGGAATAGAGGGATGGATGGGTTGGAGGATAGAGGGATAGAGGGATTAGAGGATAGAGGAATAGAGGGGTGGATGGATTAGAGGATAGAGGAATAGAGGGGTGGATGGATTAGAGGATAGAGGAATAGAGGGGTGGATGGATTAGAGGATAGAGGAATAGAGGGATGGATGGATTAGAGCATAGAGGAATAGAGGGATGGATGGATTAGAGCATAGAGGAATAGAGGGATGGATGGATTAGAGCATAGAGGAATAGAGGGATGGATGGATTAGAGCATAGAGGAATAGAGGGATGGATGGATTAGAGCATAGAGGAATAGAGGGATGGATGGGTTGGAGGATAGAGAAATAGAGGGGTGGATGGATTAGAGGATAGAGGAATAGAGGGGTGGATGGATTAGAGGATAGAGGAATAGAGGGTGGATGGATTAGAGGATAGAGGAATAGAGGGGTGGATGGATTAGAGGATAGAGGAATAGAGGGGTGGATGGATTAGAGGATAGAGGAATAGAGGGGTGGATGGATTAGAGGATAGAGGAATAGAGGGGTGGATGGATTAGAGGATAGAGGAATAGAGGGGTGGATGGATTAGAGGATAGAGGAATAGAGGGGTGGATGGATTAGAGGATAGAGGAATAGAGGGGTGGATGGATTAGAGGATAGAGGAATAGAGGGATGGATGGATTAGAGGATAGAGGAATAGAGGGATGGATGGGTTGGAGGATAGAGGAATAGAGGGGTGGATGGATTAGAGGATAGAGGAATAGAGGGGTGGATGGATTAGAGGATAGAGGAATAGAGGGATGGATGGATTAGAGGATAGAGGAATAGAGGGATGGATGGGTTGGAGGATAGAGGAATAGAGGGGTGGATGGATTAGAGGATAGAGGAATAGAGGGGTGGATGGATTAGAGGATAGAGGAATAGAGGGTGGATGGATTAGAGGATAGAGGAATAGAGGGGTGGATGGATTAGAGGATAGAGGAATAGAGGGGTGGATGGATTAGAGGATAGAGGAATAGAGGGGTGGATGGATTAGAGGATAGAGGAATAGAGGGGTGGATGGATTAGAGGATAGAGGAATAGAGGGGTGGATGGATTAGAGGATAGAGGAATAGAGGGGTGGATGGATTAGAGGATAGAGGAATAGAGGGGTGGATGGATTAGAGGATAGAGGAATAGAGGGGTGGATGGATTAGAGGATAGAGGAATAGAGGGGTGGATGGATTAGAGGATATCGGGATAGATGGATGGGTTGGAGGATGGAGGAATAGAGGGATGGATGGATTAGAGGATAGAGGAATAGAGGGGTGGATGGGTTGGAGGATAGAGGAATAGAGGCGACGACGCAGCACAGCTCCCGGAAGCAAACTATATTTTTGGCAAGTGTTTTAGGACATCTACTTTGTGCATGACACAATACATTTTTCCGACAATTGTTTACAGACAGATTATTTCACTTTCACTGTATAACAATTCCAGTGGGTCAGAAGTTTACATACAATAAGTTGACTGTGCCTTTAAACAGTTTGGAAAATTCCAGAAAATTATGTCATGGCTTTAGAAGCTTCTGATAGGCTAATTGACATAATTTGAGTCAATTGGAGGTGTACCTGTGGATGTATTTCAAGGCATACCTTCAACCTCAGTGCCTCTTTGCTTGACATCATGGGGAAATCAAAAGAAATCAGCCAAGACCTCAGAAATATAATTGTAGACCTCCACAAGTCTGGTTCATCCTTGGGAGCAATTTCCAAACACATGAAGGTACCATGTTCATCTGTACAAACAATAGTACACAAGTATAAACACCATGGGACCACACAGCCGTCATACCGCTCAGGAAGGAGACCCGTTCTGTCTCCTAGAGATGAACGTACTTTGGTGCGAAAAGTACAGATCAATCCCAGAACAACAGCAAAGGACCTTGTGAAGATGCCGGAGGAAACAGGTACAAAAGTATCAATATCCACAGTAAAACGAGTCCTATATTGACATAACCTGAAAGTCTGCTCAGCAAGGAAGAAGCCACTGCTCCAAAACCGTCATAAAAAAGCCAGACTATGGTTTGCAACTGCACAGGTGGACAAATATCGTACTTTTTGGAGAAATGTCCTCTGGTCTGATGAAACAAAAATAGAACTGTTTGGCCATAATGACCATCGTTATGTTTGGAGGAAAAAGGGGAGGCTTGCAAGCCGAAGAACACCATCCCAACCGTGATGCACGGGGGTGGCAGCATCATGTTGTGGTGGTGCTTTGCTGAAGGAGGGACTGGTGCACTTCACAAAATAGATGTCATCATGAGGTAAGAAATTGATGTGGATATATTGAAGCAACATCTCAAGACATCAGTCAGGAAGTTAAAGCTTGGTCGCAAATGGGTCTTCCAAACGGACAATGACCTCAAGCATACTTCCAAAGTTGTGGCAAAATGGCTTAAGGAAAACAAAGTCAAGGTATTGTAGTGGCCATCACAAAGTCCTGACCTCAAACCTATAGGAAATTGGTGGGCAGAACTGAAAGTGCGTGCGAGCAAGGACACCTGACTCAGTTCCACCAGCTCTGTCTGGAGGAATGGGCCAAAATTCACCCAACTTATTGTGGGAAGCTTGTGGAAGGCTACCCAAAACATTTGACCAAAGTTAAACAATTCAAAGGCAATGCTACCAAATACTAATTGAGTTTATGTAAATGTCTGACCCACTGGGAATGTGAAGAAGTAAAAGCTAAAATAAATCATTCTCTCTACAATTATTCTGACATTTCACATTCTTAAAAATAAAGTGAGAGAGTAAGAAAGAGAAAGAGAGAGAAAGAGAGAGAAAGAGAGAGAAAGAGAGAGAGAGAGAGAGAGAGCGCAATGCAGGGAATACATAAAATGGAGGGAATGATATTTATATATTTGTGTAACCATTTGGCGTTTTGACGTCATTACTGTCACCTAGGTGATCAAACTGACCTTTGAGGACTTTGACCTGGAGCGTGGATACGATACGTTGACGGTTGGAGATGGAGCCGTGGTCGGGGACCAGAAGACCGTCTTTCACGTGTGAGTTTCAACCTCTCTGCTTCCTGTCTTAATTCTCTCTTTGTCCTTTTTCTTGTTCTCACATTTCTCACACAATTTTCTTGTGGATACACCCGCTCTTTCCCTCCTTCAGTTTGACTTGCTTTCCACCCACCTCTCTGTCTCTTTCACTAGCTTTCTCTCTCTCTCTGTCACTCTCTTTCTTCCTCTTTCTCCATATCTGTCTTGCCATCTCTATCCTACATTCCCTCTCTCACCTCTCTCCCTCCCTCAATCCCTCCTCCCCTACATTCCTCCTCCTCCTCCTCCTCCTCCTCCTCCTCCACCTCCTCCTCCTCCCCCATCTCCTCCTCCCCCACCTCCTCCTCTCCCTCCCTCCTCCTCCTCCCCACCTCCTCCTCTCCTCCTCCCCTCCTCCTCCTCCTCCTCCTCCCCCACCTCCTCCTCCTCCCCCACCTCCTCCCTCACCTCCTCCTTTCCTCCTCTCCCTCCTCCTCCTCCCCCCACCTCCTCCTCTCCTCCTCCTCCTCCTCCTCCTCTCTTCCTCCTCTCCCTCCTCCTCCTCCTCCCCCACCTCCCTACCACCTTCCATCTCCCTCCATCCATCTATTTCTGTCCATTTCATCACCTCCAGGACCAGTAGTGCGTGAAAGATAGATCCAGTGCCACATTGTCAATCCCTGCTCCCCTCAATGTTAAAACAAGATCACGGCCGTTCGCCACGTTGCGTTGCATATTGATGTGTCCTAATGGAGTTTGCTCCAACAGATGCTCCATAACGTTTCACTGGGTGTTGTTATTAATTGTGCTGAAATTTACTGCCTTAATAAAATTTTATAGATCAATTTTTATGTGGAGCTGTGTAGTGAGGCTTTAGGTTGTTGTGGAGGAGGAGGGGAGGAGAGGGGGGACAGAGAGGGGAGAGAGGGAGGGATCCCTAAGTATCCCTAGGTGTGCTCTCACAGGCACAGACACACAAGTACAGGCACACTCCCATGGGCACCAACACACTCCCATGGGCACCAACACACTAACACAGGCACAGACACGCTCACACTCACACAGACACGCTCACACTCACACAGACACACTCACATAGGCACAGACACACTCACACATTGTTTCCCCTGCAGCCTATCAGGGACCACTACTCCAGACCTGGTGGTCAGCACCAGTCATCAGATGTGGCTCAACTTCAAGACTGACGACACCAGTGGCTCCCAGGGCTTCAAGGTGTCTTATGAAGGTGAGCTGATGAAGGTGATGATGATGATGATGGGTTTTGTTTCGGGTAACATCCCGCCAAAAGAAATACTTTGCTCCATCTTCCTTTCTGATTCTCATCTTCGCTGACTGTTAAGTGTGTGTGTGTGTGTGTGTGTATGTGTGTGTGTGTGTGTGTGTGTATGTGTGTGTGTGTGTGTGTGTGTGTGTGTGTGTGTGTGCGCACACGTAAGACTTTAGTAAGTCTAGCCTCCTCTTGACGATGAGCTGGCCTCATGTTTCTGCTCTTTCCTGTGAGACGGTTAACCAGGTGCGATGATCCCTTATTGACGTCACTTGTTAAATCCACTTCGATCAGTGTAGTTGAAGGGGAGGAGACAGGTTGAATTAGGATGTTTAAGCCTTGAGACAATTGAGACATGGATTGTGTGTGTTTGCCATTCAGAGGGTGAATGGACAAGACGAAGGATTTAAATTGCCTTTTGAACAGGGTGTGGTAGTAGGTGTCAGGTGCACCGGTTTGAGTCAAGAACTGCAACGCTGCTGGGTTTTTCAAGCTCAACAGTTTCCCGTGTGTATCCAGAATGGTCCACCACCCAGAGGACATCCAGCCAACTTGACACAACTGTGGGTAGCATTGGAGTCAACATGGGTCAGCATCCCTGTGGAACGCTTTAGGCACCTTGTAGAGTCAACATGGGCCAGCATCCCTGTGGAACGCTTTAGACACCTTGTAGAGTCAACATGGGCCAGTATCCCTGTGGAACGCTTTAGACACCTTGTAGAGTCAACATGGGCCAGTATCCCTGTGGAACGCTTTAGACACCTTGTAGTCAACATGGGCCAGTATCCCTGTGGAACGCTTTAGACACCTTGTAGAGTCAACATGGGCCAGCATCCCTGTGGAACGCTTTCAACACCTTGTAGAGTCAACATGGGCCAGTATCCCTGTGGAACGCTTTAGACACCTTGTAGAGTCAACATGGGCCAGTATCCCTGTGGTACGCTTTCAACACCTTGTAGAGTTCACATGGGCCAGCATCCCTGTGGAACGCTTTAGACACCTTGTAGAGTCAACATGGGCCAGCATCCCTGTGGAACGCTTTAGACACCTTGTAGAGTCAACATGGGCCAGCATCCCTGTGGAACGCTTTAGACACCTTGTAGAGTCAACATGGGCCAGCATCCCTGTGGAACGCTTTAGACACCTTGTAGAGTCAACATGGGCCAGCATCCCTGTGGAATGCTTTAGACACCTTGTAGAGTCAACATGGGCCAGCATCCCTGTGGAACGCTTTCAACACCTTATAGAGTCGACATGGGCCAGTATCCCTGTGGTACGCTTTAGACACCTTGTAGAGTCGACATGGGCCAGCATCCCTGTGGAACACTTTCAACACCTTGTAGAGTCAACATGGGCCAGCATCCCTGTGGAATGCTTTAGACACCTTGTAGAGTCAACATGGGCCAGCATCCCTGTGGAACGCTTTCAAAACCTTATAGAGTCGACATGGGCCAGCATCCCTGTGGTACGCTTTAGACACCTTGTAGAGTCGACATGGGCCAGCATCCCTGTGGAACGCTTTAGACACCTTGTAGAGTCAACATGGGCCAGTATCCCTGTGGTACGCTTTAGACACCTTGTAGAGTCAACATGGGCCAGCATCCCTGTGGAACGCTTTAGACACCTTGTAGTCAACATGGGCCAGCATCCCTGTGGAACACTTTAGACACCTTGTAGTCAACATGGGCCAGCATCCCTGTGGGCAAAAGGGACTTAATATTAGGAAGGTGTTCTTAATGTTTTGTATACTGTTGTTTCATCTGTCGTTCTAACACACACACACACACACACACACACACACACACACACACACACACACACACACACACTGTTATATCGTGTTGTTTCCTGTATGTTTTAACACCCAGAAGAAAGTAGAGCGGCAGAACTGCTTTGAAACAATGAGATCAGCTTTAATGAAGGAGAATAATTACTTTGAAGCATTTTTTTCTCCCTTTAGTGATTGAGGATTCCCAAAAACGTACTTCAATTTGAATAACTTTGCATATTTTCTAGATTATCTGGTGTAGACATAATACACACACACACACACACACACACACACACACACACACACACACACACACACACACACACACACACACACACACACACACACACACACACACACACACACACACACACACACACAGACAGACACACAGACACACAGACACACAGACAGACAGACACACAGACAGACAGACAGACAGACAGACAGACAGACAGACAGACTCTGTTTACTACACTACAGTACTCACTCTGTTTACTACACTACAGTACTCACTCTGTTCACTACACTACAGTACTCACACTACCATACTCACTCTGTTTACTACACTACAGTACTCACTCTGATGAGCACACTACAGTACTCACTCTGTTAAGTACACTACAGTATTCACTCTGTTTACTACACTACCGTACTCACTCTGTTTACTACACTACAGTACTCACTCTGTTTACTACACTACAGTACTCACTCTGTTTACTACACTGCAGTACTCACTCTGTTTACTACACTACAGTACTCACTCTGTTTACTACACTACAGTACTCACTCTGTTAAGTACACTACAGTACTCACTCTGTTAAGTACACTACAGTACTCTCTCTGTTAAGTACACTACAGTACTCACTCTGTTTACTACACTATCATACTCACTATGTTTACTACACTACAGTACTCACACTACCATACTCACTCTGATTACAACACTACCGTACTCACTCTGTTTACTACACTACAGTACTCACTCTGTTTACTACACTACAGTACTCACTCTGTTAAGTACACTACAGTACTCACTCTGTTAAGTACACTACAGTACTCCCTCTGTTTACTACACTACAGTACTCACTCTGTTTACTACACTATCATACTAACTCTGTTTACTACACTACAGTACTCACACTACCATACTCACTCTGATTACTACACTACCATACTCACT
The DNA here is from genome assembly GCF_036934945.1 of Oncorhynchus masou masou. NCBI lineage: Eukaryota > Metazoa > Chordata > Actinopteri > Salmoniformes > Salmonidae > Oncorhynchus > Oncorhynchus masou. The sequence continues at coordinate 2,619,776 of NC_088224.1, forward strand.
CTGTTTACTACACTACAGTACTCACTCTGTTTACTACACTGCCTTACCCAATCTGTTTACTACTTTACCGTACTCACTCTGTTTACTACACTTCCGTACTCACTCTGTTACTGCACTATATTACTCACACTACCGAACTCACTCTGTTTACTACACTACAGTACTCACTCTGTTTACTACACTACCATACTCACTATGTTTACTACACTACAGTACTCACACTACCGTACGCACTCTGTTTACTACTGTACTCACTATGTTTTCTACACTACTGTACTCACTCTTTTTACTACACTACCATAATCATTATGTTTAATAATATACTACCATACTCTCTCTGTTCACTACACTACCATACTAATTATGTTTACTACCGTACTCAATATGTTTACTACACTACCGTACTCACTCTGTTTACTACACTACAGTAATCACTCTGTTTACCACAATACCATACTCACTCTGTTTACTACTCTACCATACTCACTCTGTTTACTACTCTACCGTACTCACTCTGTTTACTACACTACCGTACTCACTATGTTTACTACAATCCCGTAATCACTCTGTTTACTACACTACCGTACTCACTCTGTTTACTACACTACAGTACTCACTCTGTTTACTACACTACAGTATTCACTCTGTTTACTACACTACAGTACTCACTCTGTTTACTACTCTACCGTACTCACTTTGTTTACTACACTGCTGTACTCACTATGTTTACTACAATCCAGTACTCACTTTGTTTGCTACACTACCATACTCACTCTGTTTACTACACTACCGTACTCACTCTGTTAAGTAGACTACAGTACTCACTCTGTTTACTACACTACCGTACTCACTCTGTTTACTACACTACCATACTCACTCTGTTTACTACACTACAGTACTCACTCTGTTTACTACACTGCCATACTCACTATGTTTACTACTCTACCGTACGCACTCGGTTTACTACACTACCATACTCACTATGTTTACTACACTACTGTACTCACATTACCATACTCACTCTGTTTGCTACACTACAGTACTCACACTACAGTACTCACTCTATTTACTACACTACCATACTCACGATGTTTACTACACTACAGTACTCACTTTGTTTACTACACTACCATACTCACTCTGTTTACTACACTACAGTACTCACGCTACCATACTCACTCTGTTTACTACACTACCATACTCACTCTGTTTACTACACTACAGTCCTCACACTACCATACTCACTCTGTTTACTACACTACCACACTCACTCTGTTTACTTCACTACAGTACTCACTCTGTTTACTACACTACCACACTCACTCTGTTTACTACACTACCATACTCACTCTGTTTACTACACTGCAGTACTCACACTACCGTACTCACCCTGTTTTGCACACTACAGTACTCACTCTGTTTACTACACTACCGTACTCACTCTGTTTACTACACTACAGTACTCACTCTGTTTACTACACTACAGTACTCACACTACTGTACTCATTCTGTTTTGCACATGACAGTACTCACTCTGTTTACTACACTACAGTACTCACTCTGTTTTCTACACTACCATACTCACTCTGTTTACTACACTACAGTACTCACTCTGTTTACTACACTACCATACTCACTCTGTTTACTACACTACCATACTCACTATGTTTACTACACTACCATACTCACTCTGTTTATCACACAACCGTACCCACTCTGTTTAGCACACCACCGTACTCACTCTGTTTAGCACATGGCCTCACATTTGAATCATTCAAGAGATGGGCGGGGCTAAGGCTTAAGAGGGTGTGAACGATGCTGATGCTGAATGGGTTTAAAACAAAGCTCTCCAGTAGGTGTACCAAAACATTCAAGTGCCATTTTCTCTAAGGTGAGTTTATAAGTTTATTTCAAAGCAGAATGACTTCACCATTGTTCCTCAACTGTAGAGTATAATATATATATATTATATGATATATCACGTTGTAGCTTTGAGTCTCTACTTTAAATCCTATGTTATAAAACACAATGTCAAAATGTTGCTACATAAGACCCAATCGAGCCGGTCGGTCACGTATGCAGACACATCAAAGGACTTATATCCTTCCTTTTCTCTCTTTTTTGTATTCATATTTCGTCCCTACTTTCTAATTGTAGTGTGGAAGAATAGGTTCAGATCGACTGGAGGGACTTCATTTTCAATGAGGCTGATGTAGCTGCAGTCTGTCTGTACTGATACTCAATAACAGCCAGGTCGCTCAAGATCTAAGGCGAAATTTGACGTCCATTCTGGTACCCAGTGCCATCTGGCGATGACTTAAAAACCGGCCACTAGGGGCAACGGTGAGTGCTATTACCACCATGGATTGCAGATGGGCAGCAGCTGCGAGCTCAAATTTTTTAATGATTATTTTTTTGTTTTAACCGAAACCTTAATTCTAATATTAAGGATTCAAATGATTGTCTAAACTTAAACGTGGACATATCTACTGTACACACAATAATACCAAAGCCAATATTAGCATGTGAAGTTGCTCGCTAGCTCTAAAACCACCTAAACAAACTGCACTATCAATTAAGGAGTCTGTCTCATCCGAGTTCAACTCAGAACTCTGCTGCCCAGAGCGAGTGCAGAGTACGTTGCTATGGCAACAGAGGCCATTTCCCACGTTTCCCACTGAGGGAACAAGGCACATGGGAGATAATACTTGAAGGAGGAACTGAGTTGAATAATTTGATACACTGATTAGATTGTGCACATCTAATGTGAATAATGTACTTTGTCATGCCAATATAAACGGATGGATGTGTTCAAGACAAGTGTGGCCATACCATCTGTTGGCTGATTTGACAATCTGAAATGCAGGTAATGATTTTAAAAAAGAGTTATGAAATGTGATAGTGTGTTTTCTGCTGTCTCCAGTGACCAGAACCATGTACTCTAGCTATGACGTGTTCCTACAGAATTTCCTGATTTATCAGACTGACCAATCAGAAGTTAGATTTCTCAGACTGACCAATCAGAAGTTAGATTTCTCAGACTGACCAATCAGAAGTTAGATTTCTCAGACTGACCAATCAGAAGTTAGATTTCTCAGACTGACCAATCAGAAGTTAGATTTCTCAGACTGACCAATCAGAAGTTAGATTTCTCAGACTGACCAATCAGAAATTAGATTTCTCAGACTGACCAATCAGAAGTTATTTTACCACTGATAGAACATACGTTTCCACCAACAGGAGTTTGGTTCTGGTTGTGTATTATTCTTTTAGCCGCCCTCTCCAATGCACATGTTTTCATTTCCATATCCAATCATTTCTGGGTAACAATGAATTACCTTATTGTTTTTTTTTTTTTTTTCTCTAATAAAAATAGTCTAAAATTTACAAAAATAAATAAAAAAAAGCTTTTTAGCAAAGAGCAATCATGCTGTTAGGACTGTCTGTTGTGAGGGTTGTTTGGAACTCTCTTTTTTATTGGTCCATTAACTAATCTACTTCCTGGTGATTTTTACATACATAACATGAAACATTCACACACACAAAAAAGTGTTTACAATGAAAATCAATCCTCCCCCTTATTCATAATAATACTAAATTTCTTCTCCCCAAGACGCCCAAAGTCACTTTAAAAGAAAATCTGCAGTACAAAAAGCAATAAAATAACTCATTATAAATCCATAGGTGGGCATAACACTGAGTTACATCCATAAGCAATGGACCTTATGAGTCCCTTAGGATGCTAATCTCCACATCGTAGACTCTAAATATGTGTTTAAAAAATGATAGTCATTAAGGCGCTTTTCCTGGTACCCTGATCCTATAAAACATTTGTGAAAACGCAAATGAACCCTCGACCAGCGTGAGTCGCGGTTTCAACATCCAGGACCAGAGTACCAGGTACTGGGACGTGGCAGCGTGAGTAGCGGGTTCAACATCCAGGACCAGAGTACCAGGTACTGGGACGTGGCAGCGTGAGTAGCGGATTCAACATCCAGGACCAGAGTACCAGGTACTGGGACGTGGCAGCGTGAGTCGTTGTTTCAACATCCAGGACCAGAGTACCAGGTACTGGGACGTGGCAGCGTGAGTCGTTGTTTCAACATCCAGGACCAGAGTACCAGGTACTGGGACGTGGCAGCGTGAATAGCGGATTCAACATCCAGGACCAGAGTACCAGGTACTGGGACGTGGCAGCGTGAGTCGTTGTTTCAACATCCAGGACCAGAGTACCAGGTACTGGGACGTGGCAGCGTGAATAGCGGATTCAACATCCAGGACCAGAGTACCAGGTACTGGGACGTGGCAGCGTGAGTAGCGGGTTCAACATCCAGGACCAGAGTACCAGGTACTGGGGCGTGGCAGCGTGAGTAGCGGATTCAACATCCAGGACCAGAGTACCAGGTACTGGGACGTGGCAGCGTGAGTAGCGGATTCAACATCCAGGACCAGAGTACCAGGTACTGGGACGTGGCAGCGTGAGTCGTTGTTTCAACATCCAGGACCAGAGTACCAGGTACTGGGACGTGGCAGCGTGAGTCGTTGTTTCAACATCCAGGACCAGAGTACCAGGTACTGGGACGTGGCAGCGTGAATAGCGGATTCAACATCCAGGACCAGAGTACCAGGTACTGGGACGTGGCAGCGTGAGTCGTTGTTTCAACATCCAGGACCAGAGTACCAGGTACTGGGACGTGGCAGCGTGAATAGCGGATTCAACATCCAGGACCAGAGTACCAGGTACTGGGACGTGGCAGCGTGAGTAGCGGGTTCAACATCCAGGACCAGAGTACCAGGTACTGGGGCGTGGCAGCGTGAGTAGCGGATTCAACATCCAGGACCAGAGTACCAGGTACTGGGACGTGGCAGCGTGAGTAGCGGATTCAACATCCAGGACCAGAGTACCAGGTACTGGGACGTGGCAGCGTGAGTCGTTGTTTCAACATCCAGGACCAGAGTACCAGGTACTGGGACGTGGCAGCGTGAGTCGTTGTTTCAACATCCAGGACCAGAGTACCAGGTACTGGGACGTGGCAGCGTGAATAGCGGATTCAACATCCAGGACCAGAGTACCAGGTACTGGGACGTGGCAGCGTGAGTCGTTGTTTCAACATCCAGGACCAGAGTACCAGGTACTGGGACGTGGCAGCGTGAATAGCGGATTCAACATCCAGGACCAGAGTACCAGGTACTGGGACGTGGCAGCGTGAGTAGCGGATTCAACATCCAGGACCAGAGTACCAGGTACTGGGACGTGGCAGCGTGAGTAGCGGGTTCAACATCCAGGACCAGAGTACCAGGTACTGGGACGTGGCAGCGTGAGTAGCGGGTTCAACATCCAGGACCAGAGTACCAGGTACTGGGACGTGGCAGCGTGAGTAGCGGGTTCAACATCCAGGACCAGAGTACCAGGTACTGGGACGTGGCAGCGTGAGTCGTTGTTTCAACATCCAGGACCAGAGTACCACTACTGTGGCGTGGCGTTGGGAGTCGCATGGAAGTTTTTTTTGCCCAGTGTCAACAAGTTAGCTCACTTCCGTCATGTAGAATGTGCATTTTGCTAATCACCCTGAAACGGTTATTTTTCAGACCTTGTGAAAGCAAAACATATTATGTAAAATTCTCACTAACAATTTAGGAACCTGGAACCAGGGTAACTAATTTCATATGTGAAAACACACTAAATCACCCATAGATTATCTCCGATCCCCTGGAGCGTTTTAAAAGGTCATGAGAATCGAGCATCATTCCATGGATGGATGGACATTTGTCCTGACGTTCCATGTACCGATTCATCACTGGGAGTTCTCTGGAGTCCATCTGTAGCAGTCCCGGAAAAACCAGGACGGGGAAGAGTGAGGGATGCATGAATAATTGGATAATGAACGGGATGAGGGGGGTGTGTGCGTGTGTAAAGACTAAAGAAATATGTGCCAGCGTGTGAAAGTGCACGTCAGCTCCTCGTCCCAGGCTGCAGAGAGAGATGCAAAATAAACCGGACAAAACATTTATATTTCCATGAGATACAGGGTTGAAGGAAGGAGCATGTTTTAACAAAGCAAATGAATTCGAGTTAGAACAACTTGGATTTTTCTACCAGGACTTATACAGGACACTACCCTCTACAACACTATGTCACCAGGACACATACAGGATACTACCCTCTACAACACTATGTCACCAGGACATATACAGGATACTACCCTCTACAACACTATGTCACCAGGACATATACAGGATACTACCCTCCACAACACTATGTCACCAGGACATATACAGGATACTACCCTCTATAACACTATGTCACCAGGACATATACAGGATACTACCCTCTACAACACTATGTCACCAGGACATATACAGGATACTACCCTCTACAACACTATGTCACCAGGACATATACAGGATACTACCCTCTACAACACTATGTCACCAGGACATATACAGGACACTACCCTCTACAACACTATGTCACCAGGACATATACAGGATACTACCCTCTACAACACTATGTCACCAGGACATATACAGGACACTACCCTCTACGACACTATGTCACCAGGACATATACAGGACACTACCCTCTCCAACATAACCTTCACTATGTCACCAGGACATATACAGGACACTACCCTCTACAACACTATGTCACCAGGACATATACAGGATACTACCCTCTACAACATAACCTTCACTATGTCACCAGGACATATACAGGACACTACCCTCTACAACACTATGTCACCAGGACATATACAGGATACTACCCTCTACAACACTATGTCACCAGGACATATACAGGACACTACCCTCTACAACATAACCTTCACTATGTCACCAGGACATATACAGGACACTACCCTCTACAACACTATGTCACCAGGACATATACAGGATACTACCCTCTACAACACTATGTCACCAGGACATATACAGGATACTACCCTCTACAACACTATGTCACCAGGACATATACAGGATACTACCCTCTATAACACTATGTCACCAGGACATATACAGGATACTACCCTCTATAACACTATGTCACCAGGACATATACAGGATACTACCCTCTACAACACTATGTCACCAGGACATATAGAGGATACTACCCTCTACAACACTATGTCACCAGGACATATACAGGATACTACCCTCTACAACACTATGTCACCAGGACATATACAGGATACTACCCTCTACAACACTATGTCACCAGGACATATACAGGATACTACCCTCTACAACACTATGTCACCAGGACATATACAGGATACTACCCCCTACAACACTATGTCACCAGGACATATACAGGATACTACCCTCTACAACACTATGTCACCAGGACATATACAGGATACTACCCTCTACAACACTATGTCACCAGGACATATACAGGATACTACCCTCTACAACACTATGTCACCAGGACATATACAGGATACTACCCTCTACAACACTATGTCACCAGGACATATACAGGATACTACCCTCTACAACACTATGTCACCAGGACATATACAGGATACTACCCTCCACAACACTATGTCACCAGGACATATACAGGATACTACCCTCTACAACACTATGTCACCAGGACATATACAGGATACTACCCTTCACTATGTCACCAGGACATATACAGGGTACTACCCTCCGCAACATAACCTTCACTGCAAATCAAAACTCCACACCTACTATCTAATTTTAGACAAAATGACCTGGAAGGATTCCTACTACCAAAGATTATTATCACCAAGTACTATACAGCAAATGCTCTGGCAAACCAACAACCAGCTAAAGAAGAACAACAGAAACCCGAAAACATGATCCAACCTGGAGCGGAGTGAGTAATGTTTCATCAGAAGCTACTTTTTAAATCCAATAAGTAAATAAATTACAATGATTTATTTTACATTATAAAGACGGAATGCTAAGTTAGGCTTCCAAGCTTAATAGGACAAAATAGATCCGGATGCAACTTCAATTACCACTGAGCCCAACGATGGCAGGAAAGTTTCAGAGCCTCCCCCACCCAAATGCAGAGGCCTTTGATGCCACCTCCCTCTGTGTACAGGTCATTAAAATATAGTACCCCCTGGATGTAAGAAATGAGAAGGCACGGAGAGAGTTTAAAAAGAAGCTCCTTATGGAAATTCAAAAGACATTTTCTGTTGACTTCTAATAAATGGGAAAGTAAGCAACTTAATCTTCCACACAGACGATCCCCTGGCATGGCACAGTGCTATATTAACCAGACCATCCCCTGGCATGGCGCAGTGCTATATTAACCAGACCATCCCCTGGCATGGTGCAGTGCTATATTAACCAGACCATCCCCTGGCATGGCACAGTGCTATATTAACCAGACCATCCCCTGGCATGGCACAGTGCTATATTAACCAGACCATCCCCTGGTACAGTGCTATATTAACCAGACCATCCCCTGGCACAGTGCTATATTAACCAGACCATCCCCTGGCATGGCACAGTGCTATATTAACCAGACCATCCCCTGGCATGACACAGTGCTATATTAACCAGACCATCCCCTGGCACAGTGCTATATTAACCAGACCATCCCCTGGCATGGTGCAGTGCTATATTAACCAGACCATCCCCTGGCATGGCACAGTGCTATATTAACCAGACCATCCCCTGGCATGGTGCAGTGCTATATTAACCAGACCATCCCCTGGCATGGCACAGTGCTATATTAACCAGACCATCCCCTGGCATGGTGCAGTGCTATATTAACCAGACCATCCCCTGGCATGGCACAGTGCTATATTAACCAGACCATCCCCTGGTACAGTGCTATATTAACCAGACCATCCCCTGGCACAGTGCTATATTAACCAGGCCATCCCCTGGCACAGTGCTATATTAACCAGACCATCCCCTGGCATGGCACAGTGCTATATTAACCAGACCATCCCCTGGCATGGCGCAGTGCTATATTAACCAGACCATCCCCTGGCATGGCACAGTGCTATATTAACCAGACCATCCCCTGGCATGGTGCAGTGCTATATTAACCAGACCATCCCCTGGCATGGCACAGTGCTATATTAACCAGACCATCCCCTGGTACAGTGCTATATTAACCAGACCATCCCCTGGCACAGTGCTATATTAACCAGGCCATCCCCTGGCACAGTGCTATATTAACCAGACCATCCCCTGGCATGGCGCAGTGCTATATTAACCAGACCATCCCCTGGCATGGCACAGTGCTATATTAACCAGACCATCCCCTGGCATGGCACAGTGCTATATTAACCAGACCATCCCCTGGCATGGCACAGTGCTATATTAACCAGACCATCCCCTGGCATGGTACAGTGCTATATTAACCAGACCATCCCCTGGCATGGCGCAGTGCTATATTAACCAGAACATCCCCTGGCATGGCGCAGTGCTATATTAACCAGACCATCCCCTGGCATGGCACAGTGCTATATTAACCAGACCATCCCCTGGCATGGCGCAGTGCTATATTAACCAGACCATCCCCTGGCATGGCACAGTGCTATATTAACCAGACCATCCCCTGGCATGACACAGTGCTATATTAACCAGACCATCCCCTGGCATGGTACAGTGTTATATTAACTAGACCATCCCCTGGCATGGCACAGTGCTATATTAACCAGACCATCCCCTGGCATGGCACAGTGCTATATTAACCAGACCATACCCTGGCATGGTACAGTGTTATATTAACTAGACCATCCCCTGGTACAGTGTTATATTAACTAGACCATCCCCTGGCACAGTGCTATATTAACCAGACCATCCCCTGAGATGGCGCAGTGCTATATTAACTCTACCCCTCTGTTAAGAGGGGGGAGGTGGTGTTACAGATGGGTGGAAACTCAGGATGTTAGACAACGAGAACTCTGAGTCAGCCAATGGGAACGTGTATAAGTCTGGAACGGTTTTGGAGCAGGGTAACATCAAACTTTTCAAAGCAAATCAAATTTTATTTGCCACATGCGCAGAATAAAACAAGTGTAGACTACTGTGAAATGCTTACTTACAAGCACTTAACCAACAGTGCAGTTCAAGAAGATGGAAATATTTACCAAGTAGACTAAAATAAAAAGTAATAATTAAAAGTAACTCAAGAATAACAATAACGAGGCATATACAGGGGGCAATTTTTATGATCTGTTCAGCAGTCTTACGGCTTGGGGGTAGAAGCTGTTGAGGAGCCTTTTGATCCTAGACTTGGAGCTCCGGTAGCACCCGTTCGGTAGCGGAGAAAAGTCTGAATATTTATGGGCTTTCCTCTGACATCGCCTATTAGGTCCTGGATGGCAGAGATGGCAGGGAGCTTGGCCTCAGGGATGTACTTGGGCATTCGCACTACCCTCTGTTGCGCCTTACGGTCAGATGCTGAGCAGTTGCCGTACCAGGTGGTGATGCAACCAGTCAGGATGCTCTCGATGGTGCAGCTGTAGAACTTTGAGGATCTGAGGACCCATGCCACATCTTGTCAGTCTCCTGGGGAAACGGTGTTGTCGTGTCCTCTTGGTGTGTTTGGACCCTGATAGTTCGTTGGTGATGTGAACACCAAGGAACTTGAAATTCTCGACCCGCTCCATTGCAGCCTCATCGATGTTAATGGGGGCCTGTTTGGCCCACCTTTTCCTGTAGTCCACAATCAGCTCCTTTGTCTTGCTCACATTGAGGGAGAGGTTTTTGTCCCGGCACCACACTACCATGTCTCTGGCCTCCTCCCTGTAGGCCATCTCATCGTCGTCGTTGATCAGGCCTATCACTGTTGTGTCGTCAGCAAACTTGATGGTGTTGGAGTCGTGTTTGGCCACGCAGTCGTGGGTGAACAGGGAATACAGGAGGGGACTAAGTACACCCCTGTGGGTCCCCAGTGATCAACGTGGCAGACGTGTTGTTGCCTACTCTTACCACCTGGGGGCGGTCCGTCAGGAAGTCCAGGATCCAGTTGCAGAGAGAGGTGTTTAGTCCCAGAGTCCTGAGCTTAGTGATGAGCTTCGTGGGCACTATGCTTCGTGGGCACTAATCTCAATCCTGTATTGATGCTTTGCTTGTTTGATGGTTCGTCTGAGGGCATAGCGGGATTTCTTTTAAGTGTCCGGAATAGTCTCCCGCTCCTTGAAAGAGGCAGCTCTAGCCTTTAGCTCGATGCAGCTGTTGCCTGTTATCCATGGTTTCTGGTTGGGACATGTACGCATAGTCACTGTGGGGATGTATGTATAGTCAATTATTGATGAAGCCGATGACTGAGGTGCTGTATTCCTCAATGCCATTGAATGAATCCCGGAACATCAAAACAGTCCTGGAGCTCAGCATCTCATTCCACATTGAGCGAGTCACTGGCACTTCCTGCTTTAGTTTTTGCTTGTAAGCAGGAATCAGGAGGATATAATTGTGGTAAGATTTGCCAAAAGGAGGGCGGGGAGAACTGTGTATGCACCTCTGTGTGTGGAGTAAAGGTAGCTTTTCTCCCCCTGGTTGCACATGTGATATGCTATAAAAGATCTGGTAAACTGATTTTACATTTAGTAAACTGATGCTGGTAGAAATTAGGTGAAACATGGATTCAAGTCCAGAACCAGAGCCGCCACCAAGCTTAGATGCCCACCCAGACCCTCCCATATAGGTTTAAGTTAAGTTTGCGGCTGGGAGTCCGCACCTTTGGGGGGGGGGGGTACTGTCACGCCCTGACCTTAGTTGTCTTTGTTTTCTTCATTATTTTGGTTAGGTCAGGGTGTGACGAGGTTGGTATGTGTGTTTTTGTCTTGTCTAGGTCTTTTTTGTAATTCTATGGGGTTTTGGTATGTCTAGGTATATGTAGGTCTATGGTGGTGACGAACGTGACATGTGGTGTTGATGGTATCTGACATGCAATTATAAAATATACTGACCACAAATTCCAAATGGCTAAACTCTTTAACATCATCCTCAGCTCTTGCATCTTCCCCAATATTTGGAACCAAGGATGCAGAAATGTCCTCCGTGTACAACGTAGAACACCAAATAATGCATGCAGAGCAGAATTAGGCCTATTCCCGCTAATGATCAAAATCAGGAAAAGAGCCGTTAATTTCTACAACACCTAAAAGGAAGCGATTCTGTAACGGTTCCCGTCTGGTGAAAGAGAAGCGGACCAAAATGCAGCGTGGTATTTTTGATACATGTTTAATGATGACGAAAAAACACGATCAATACAAAAACAACAAACGGAACGTGAAAACCTATACAGCCTATCTGGTGACAACAAACACAGAGACAGGAACAATCACCCACGAAATACTCAAGGATTATGGCTGCCTAAATATGGTTCCCAATCAGAGACAACGATAAACACCTGCCTTGAGAACCACTCCAGACAGTCATAGACTATGCTAGATACCCCCACTAAGCCACACACCCAACACCTAACAACACCCCAAGACAAAACACACCACAATAAACCCATGTCACACCCCGGCCTGACCAAATAAATAAATACAAACACAATATACTACGACCAGGGCGTGACAGATTCCCAAACCTTGCATAGCAAAGCCATCACCTACAGAGAGATTAACCTGGAGAAGAGTTCACTAAGCAAGCTGGTCCTAGGGCTCTGTTCACAAACACACCCCACAGAGTCCCAGGACAGCATCAAAACCAAATCATGAGACAACAAAAAGACAATTTATTGACACATTAGAAAGAATTTACAAAAACACAGAGAAAACTAGAATGATATGTTGCCCTAAACAGAGAGTACACATTGGCAGAATACCTGACCACTGTGACTGACCCAAACGTAAGGAAATCTTGGACTATGTACAGACTCAGTGAGCATAGACTTGCTATTGAGAAAGGCCACAGTAGGCAGACATGGCTCTCAAGGAAGATAGGCTATGTGCACAAAATGTGGTGGAAACTGAGCTGCACTTCCTAACATCCTGCCAAATGTATGACCATATTAGAGACACATATTTCCCTCAGATTACAAAGACCCACAAAGAATTCAAAATAAAGTACAATTGTGATGAACTCCCATATCTATTGGGTGAAATCGCACAGTGTTACATCACAGCAGCAAGATGTGTGACCTGTTGCCTCAAGAAAAGGGCAACCAGTGAAGAACAAACCCCATTGTAAATACAACCCATATTCATGTTGATTTATTTCCTCTTTTTGTAATTGAACTTTTTGAACATAATATGACATTTGAAATGTATTTATTATTTTGGAACGTTTGTGAGTGTAGTGTTTACTGTTCATTTGTATTGTTTATTTCACTTTTGTTTATTATCTATGTCAGTTGCTTTGGCAATGTAAACATATGTTTCCCAAGCCAATAAGGCCCCTTAAATTGATATTGAATTGAGAGAGAGAAAGAGAGAGAGAGAAGATACTTTGTTCTGTCTGCGTTCTGTCTGGGTTCTGTCTGGGTTCTGTCTGGGTTCTGACTGCGTTCTGTCTGGGTTCTGTCTGGGTTCTGACTGGATTCTGACTGCATTCTGACTGGGTTCTGACTGCGTTCTGACTGGGTTCTGTCTGGGTTCTGACTGCGTTCTGTCTGGGTTCTGTCTGAGTTCTGACTGTGTTCTATCTGGGTTCTGACTGCGTTCTGTCTGGGTTCTGTCTGGGTTCTGACTGCGTTCTGTCTGGGTTCTGACTGGGTTCTGTCTGGGTTCTGACTGGGTTCTGTCTGGGTTCTGACTGCGTTCTGACTGCATTCTGACTGGGTTCTGACTGCGTTCTGTCTGGGTTCTGACTGTGTTCTGACTGGGTTCTGTCTGGGTTCTGACTGCGTTCTGTCTGGGTTCTGTCTGGGTTCTGACTGGGTTCTGTCTGGGTTCTGACTGCGTTCTGACTGGGTTCTGTCTGCGTTCTGTCTGGGTTCTGACTGCGTTCTGTCTGCATTCTGTCTGGGTTCTGACTGAGTTCTGACTGGGTTCTGTCTGGGTTCTGACTGCGTTCTGTCTGGGTTCTGTCTGGGTTCTGTCTGGGTTCTGACTGCGTTCTGTCTGGGTTCTGACTGCGTTCTGTCTGGGTTCTGACTGGGTTCTGTCTGGGTTCTGTCTGGGTTCTGACTGGGTTCTGTCTGGGTTCTGACTGCGTTCTGTCTGGGTTCTGTCTGGGTTCTGACTGGGTTCTGTCTGGGTTCTGACTGGGTTCTGACTGCGTTCTGACTGGGTTCTGTCTGGGTTCTGACTGCGTTCTGTCTGGGTTCTGTCTGAGTTCTGACTGTGTTCTATCTGGGTTCTGACTGCGTTCTGTCTGGGTTCTGTCTGGGTTCTGACTGCGTTCTGACTGCATTCTGACTGGGTTCTGACTGGGTTCTGTCTGGGTTCTCACTGGGTTCTGGTGTAAAGTATTTTTGGGTATCTGTACTTTACTTTACTATTTCTGTTTTTTAGTCATTTTACTTTTATTCCACTACATTCCTAAAGAAAACAGACCTTCCATTCCCGGACACCCAAAAGTACTTGTTACATTTTGAATGCTTAGCAGGACAGGACAATGGTGTAATTCACACACTTATCAAGAGAACGTCCCTGCTCGTCCCTACTGCCTCTGATCTGGCAGACTCATTAAGCACAAATGCTTTGTTTGTAAATTGTGTCTGAGTGTTGAAATGTGCCCCTGGCTATCCGTAAATTTAAAAACAAGAAAATTGTGTCATCTGGTTTAATTAATATAAGCCATTTTAAATTATTTATAATTTTACTTTTGATACGTGAGTACGTTTAAAACCAAATACTTTTAGACTTTTACTCAAGTAGTATTTTACTGGGTGACTTTCACTTTCACTTGAGTCATTTTCTTTTAAGGTATCTTTACTTTTTCTCAAGTAGGACAATTTGGTACTTTTCTACCACTGGTTCTGACTGGGTTCTGACTGGGTTCTGACTGTGTTCTGTCTGGGTTCTGTCTGGGTTCTGTCTGGGTTCTGACTGGGTTCTGTCTGGGTTCTGTCTGGGTTCTGACTGGGTTCTGTCTGGGTTCTGTCTGGGTTCTGACTGGGTTCTGACTGGGTTCTGTCTGGGTTCTGTCTGGGTTCTGTCTGGGTTATGTCTGGGTTCTGACTGGGTTCTGTCTGGGTTCTGACTGGGTTCTGTCTGGGTTCTGTCTGGGTTCTGACTGGGTTCTGTCTGGGTTCTGTCTGGGTTCTGACTGGGTTCTGACTGGGTTCTGTCTGGGTTCTGTCTGGGTTCTGTCTGGGTTCTGACTGGGTTCTGTCTGGGTTCTGTCTGGGTTCTGACTGGATTCTGACTGCATTCTGACTGGGTTGTGATTGGGTCCTGACTGGGTTTGTCTGGGTTCTGACTGGGTTTTGTCTGGGTCAATCAGTTCCTTGTATAGAGCATTGAGCACTCTAAATAGTTTGAGACAGCACTTAAAAAACTCTCTAGGATAGGTGGGACGGTAGCTGGCCAACATCCAGTGAAATTGAAAAATACTAAATTCAAATATTTGACATTCTTGAAAATACATGTGTTATACATCAACATAATAATAATTAATATTATTAAAATATTAGCCATTGAAAATAGTGGTAAACTGATTTTTTTGTTTTGGTGTGTGGTTTGTCCTCCTCAAGGTTTCGCCTGCCATATCAGTTCTGTTATACTCACAGGCATTATTTTAACAGTTTTGGAGACTTCAGAGTGTTTTCTATCCAAATTTACCAAAATATGCATATCTTAGCTTCTGGGCCTGAGTAACAGGCAGTTTACTTCGGGCACGCTTTTCATCTGAATGTCAAAATGCTGCACCCTACCCTAGAGAAGTTAACATTACAAACAGGTGTTGTTTATTCTATCACCCAACAGGGCCGATCGTAGGTACACCATGTTAGCCAACCTAACTATACTCAACCATGTTAGCCAACCCTTCTCTACTCTACCATGTCAGCCAACCTAACTATACTCTACCATGTTAGCCAACATAACTTGACTCTAACATGATAGCCAACCCTTCTCTACTCAGCCATGATAGCCAGCCCTTCTCCACTCTACCATGTTAGCCAGCCTTTCTCTACTCTACAACGTTAGCCAACCCTTCTCTACTCTACAACGTTAGCCAACCCTTCTCTACTCTACCATGATAGCCAACCCTTCTCTATTCTACAATGTTAGCCAACCCTTCTCTACTCTACCACGTTAGCCAGCCTAACAATACTCTACCATGATAGCCAACCTAACACTACTCTATCATGTTAGCCAACCTAACATTACTCTACTATGTTAGCCAACCTAACACTACTCTACCATGTTAGCCAACCCTTCTCTACTCTATCATGTTAGCCAACCTAACACTAATCTACCATGATAGCCAACCTAACACTACTCTACCATGTCAGCCAGCTCTTCTCTACTCTACCATGTTAGCCAACCTAACAATACTCTACCATGTTAGCCAACCCTTCTCTACTCTACCACATTAGCCAACCCTTCTCTACTCCACCATGTTAGCCAACCCTTCTCTACTCTACAACGTTAGCCAACCTTTCTCTACTCTACCACAATAGCCAACCCTTCTCCACTCTACCATGTTAGCCAGCCTAACTATACTCTACCATGTTAGCCAACCTAACACTACTCTATCATGTTAGCCAACCTAACATTACTCTACTATGTTAGCCAAACTAACACTACTCTACCATGTTAGCCAACCCTTCTCTACTCTATCATGTTAGCCAACCTAACACTAATCTACCATGATAGCCAACCTAACACTACTCTACCATGTCAGCCAGCTCTTCTCTACTCTACCATGTTAGCCAACCTAACAATACTCTACCATGTTAGCCAACCTAACACGACTCTACCATGTTAGCCAACCTAACACTACCCTACCATGTTAGCCAACCCTTCTCTACTCTACAACATTAGCCAACCCTTCTCTACCATGTTAGTCAACCTAACACTACCATGCCATGTTAGCCAACATAACACGACTCTACCATGTTAGTCAACCTAACTATACTCTACCATGTTAGCCAACCTAACAATACTCTACCATGTTAGCCAACCTAACAATACTCTACTATGTTAGCCAACCTAACACTACTCTACCATCTTAGCCAATCAAACTCTATTCTACCATGTTAGCCAACCTACACTAACCTACACATCAAGGGGTTACATGGTTTAATTAGATGATATTGCACCACACAGGCACACTTGACATTATAATCTGATATTATAACAGTATATTATAATCTGATATGATAATCTGATATTATAATCTGATATTATAATCTGATATGATAATCTGCTAATATAATCTGATATTATAACAGTATATTATAATCTGATATGATAATCTGCTAATATAATCTGATATTATAATCTGATATGATAATCTGCTAATATAATCTGATATTATAACAGTATATTATAATCTGATATGATAATCTGCTAATATAATCTGATATTATAATCTGATATGATAATCTGCTAATATAATCTGATATTATAACAGTATATTATAATCTGATATGATAATCTGCTAATATAATCTGATATTATAACAGTATATTATAATCTGATATGATAATCTGCTAATATAATCTGATATTATAACATGATATGATAGTCTGTGCTGTGTGATTGCAAAATAGATGGCAATCGAGGTCGAGGACAATAAAGGTGAAATGTTGAAAGTTTCCCTGGAAAGCCAACATTTATTTTAACCTACTATTTTACCTGTCAATCTATGTGTCTCTTCCCTTCAGAGATTGACCAGGGCAGCTGTGGCGACCCAGGGATACCGGCCTACGGCAAGCGGGAGGGGACAGGTTTCCGCCACGGGGACAGGCTGCACTTTGAGTGTCTCCCTGCCTTTGAGTTGGTGGGGAAGAAGAACATCACCTGCCAGAAGAACAACCAGTGGTCAGCCAAGAAACCCAGCTGTGTCTGTAAGCAGTGACATGTCTCCTATACAACACATTGTCTTTGCTAACCCAGCTGTGTCTGTAAGCAGAAACATGTCTCCTATACAACACATCATCTTTGCTAACCCAGCTGTGTCTGTAAGCAGTAACATGTCTCCTATACAACACATACTGTATGCTAGCCCAGCTGTGTCTGTAAGCAGTGACATGTCTCCTATACAACACATCATCTTTGCTAATCCAGCTGTGTCTGTAAGCAGAAACATGTCTCCTATACAACACATCATCTTTGCTAACCCAGCTGTGTCTGTAAGCAGTAACATGTCTCCTATACAACACATAATGTATGCTAGCCCAGCTGTGTCTGTAAGCAGTGATATGTCTCCTATACAACACATCATCTTTGCTAGCCCAGCTGTGTCTGTAAGCAGTAACATGTCTCCTATACAACACATCATCTTTGCTAACCCAGCTGTGTCTGTAAGCAGTAACATGTCTCCTATACAACACATAATGTATGCTAGCCCAGCTGTGTCTGTAAGCAGTGATATGTCTCCTATACAACACATCATCTTTGTTAGCCCAGCTGTGTCTGTAAGCAGTAACATGTCTCCTATACAACACATAATGTATGCTAGCCCAGCTGTGTCTGTAAGCAGTAACATGTCTCCTATACACCACATAATGTATGCTAGACCAGCTGTGTCTGTAAGTAGTGATCTGTCTCCTATACAACACATTGTCTTTGCTCGCCCAGCTGTCTGTGAGTTACAAGTCTCCTTTGCTAACCTAACTCACAGTTGATTTAGTTATGGCATGCAATTAGCATCAACTATCCAACCCCAAATCCTTGCTACGCTCACAACTCTCTGCTGTAGAATTGTCATGCTAAAAGTGTTTATTTGGGTTTGTCTGTTGGGTGATGCCTGTGATTAGATGCTACTGTTTAGAGATGCTACTTTTTTTGTCTTCCACATTATCTTATCAATAATGGAAACCTTATCTCTCTCGCTCTCTCTCCTGCCCTTCTATTTGTATTTCTTAGTTTTAATTAGTTAATAAGCCCTCATATTGTATCCAAATCCACAGCCTCTGCTCGGTAAAGCAGGGGGATAATGTGGCTGCTCGCACACAGTCACGCTGTGCCTCACAACGCGACACACACGAGCACAGTCACGCTGTGCCTCACAACGCACAAGCACAGTCAATGTGCTGACTGTTAGCTACGTGTTCCCATTAGATTTGTCCTTCCCTACCATTACCATCCTCATACAAGTGAATGACACCAACACCAATATGATGTATGGTAACCTCATTAGTTTGTTCAGGAACAACAAAATAAAGATGCATATTTTACCTCATATTCAATAAAGAAGAAGAAAAGAAATAAATAATAAAGAAAGAAAGAAAGAAAAGAGATCTGCATATTGTATTGTACAGACAGTCAGTTCCTTCAGTGAAACAAGCAGAGTCCGGGCAACAAACTCTCATTTTAACTCTTCAAACACAGACATTTAACAGGAAGGGACAAACTGGGAAGTGTTGGAGTAAGAGGACTCAATGGTTAAACACTCTTTATTTAAAAAATCATTATTGCACCTTTATTTAACCAGTTGAGAGCAAGTTCTCATTTACACCTGCCCCCTGGCCAATATGAAGCAAAGCAGTGTGACATAAACAACAACATGGAGTTACACATGGAATAAACAAACATAGTCAAAAATACAGTAGAAAAAGTCTATATACAGTGTGTGCAAATGTAGATGATTAGGGAGGTAAGGCAATAAATAGGCCATAGTGGTGACATAATTACGATTTAGCATTAACACTGGAGTGATAGATGTGCAGATGATATTGTGCTTGTGGAGATACTGGGGTGTAAAAGAGCAAAAATAAATAAATACAGTAATGGGGATGAAGTAGTTCGATGGGCTATTTACAGATGGGCTATGAACAGGTGCAGTGATCTGTGAGCTGCTCTGACAGCTGATGCTTAAAGTTAGTGAGGGAGATATGAGTCTCCAACTTCAGTGATTTATGCGATTTGTTCCATTGGCAGCAGAGAACTGGAAGGAAAGGCAGCCAATAGATATGTTGGCTTTGGGGATGACCAGTGAAATATACCTGCTGGAGCGCGTGCTACGGGTGGGTACTGTTATCGTGACCAGAGAGCTGAGATAATGAGGGGCTTTACCTATCAAAGACTTTTAGATGACCTGGAGCCAGTGGGTTTGGCGATGTATATGTAGCAAAGGCCAGCCAACAAGAGCATACAGGCCGCAGTGGTGGGTAGTATATGGGGCTTTGGTGACAAAACAGATGGCACTGTGATAGACTGCATCCGATTTGTTGAGTAGAGTGTTAGAGGCTATTTTGTAAATGACATCGCCGAAGTCGAGGATCAGTAGGATAGTCAGTTTTACAAGGTATGTTTGGCAGCATGAGTGAAGGATGCTTTGTTTGCGATATTGGAAGCCAGTTCTAGTTTTAACTTTGGATTGGAGATGTTTAATATGAGCCAGACATCTAGGTATTTGTAGTTGTCCACATATTCTAAGTCAGAACCGTCCAGAGTAGTGATGTTGGACGGGCGGGCAGGTGCAGGCAGCGATCGGTTGAAGGGCATGCATTTAGTTTTACTAGCTTTTAAGAGCAGTTTGAGGCCACGTAAGGAGAGTTGTAGTCATTGAAGCTCGTCTGGAGGTTAGTTCAAACTTCTAGCAGGACAACTTCCTGTTAACACTCACACTTCCTGTTAACATTCACACTTCCTGTTAACACTCACACTTCATGTTAACACTCACACTTCCTGTTTACCCTCACACTTCCTGTTAACCCTCACACTTCCTGTTAACACTCACACTTCCTGTTAACACTCACACTTCCTGTTAACCCTCACACTTCCTGTTAACACTCACACTTCCTGTTAACACTCACACTTCCTGTTAACCCTCACACTTCCTGTTAACCCTCACACTTCCTGTTAACCCTCACACTTCCTGTTAACACTCACACTTCCTGTTAACACTCACACTTCCTGTTAACACTCACACTTCATGTTAACACTCACACTTCATGTTAACACTCACACTTCATGTTAACACTCACACTTCCTGTTAACACTCACACTTCCTGTTAACACTCACACTTCCTGTTAACACTCACACTTCCTGTTAACCCTCACACTTCCTGTTAACCCTCACACTTCCTGTTAACACTCACACTTCATGTTAACACTCACACTTCATGTTAACACTCACACTTCATGTTAACACTCACACTTCCTGTTAACACTCACACTTCCTGTTAACACTCACACTTCCTGTTAACCCTCACACTTCCTGTTAACACTCACACTTCCTGTTAACACTCACACTTCCTGTTAACACTCACACTTCCTGTTAACCCTCACACTTCCTGTTAACACTCACACTTCCTGTTAACCCTCACACTTCCTGTTAACACTCACACTTCCTGTTAACCCTCACACTTCCTGTTAACCCTCACACTTCCTGTTAACACTCACACTTCATGTTAACACTCACACTTCATGTTAACACTCACACTTCCTGTTAACACTCACACTTCCTGTTAACACTCACACTTCCTGTTAACACTCACACTTCCTGTTAACCCTCACACTTCCTGTTAACACTCACACTTCCTGTTAACACTCACACTTCCTGTTTAACACTCACACTTCCTGTTAACCCTCACACTTCATATTAACCCTCACACTTCCTGTTAACCCTCACACTTCCTGTCTTTACTGGACTATGTGGTTTATTTCTTAATTATCTTTTGATCCTGAATCACTTTATTTACAGTAGCAATGCACACGAGTGTGTAGAAACAGATGGAATCATCGTTTTAGTTTCAGCTAACAAAAATCACGTCATTGTCATCATTACCTGTGGAAATAGTGTCAAGTCTAGTTTTATTTAAAGTGCTTTGTTTAAAGATAAAATGCTTTCAGAATGTCTTCATAATTCCACATTATGTGTGCTTGGATTCAAAATGGATTAAAATAATATGTTTTAATTCTCACCCATCTACTCACAATACCCCATAGTGACAAAGTGAAACAACTTTTATTGAAAAAGAAATACAGATACAGAAAGACCTAATTTACAACCAAAGTCAATACATGTTTGAATCACATTTGGCAGTGATTACAGCTGTGAGTCTTTCTGGGTAAGTCTCTACGAGCTTTGGACACCTGGACTATACAATATTTACAAATTATAATATTTTAATATGTTTCAAGCTCTGTCAAGTTGGTTGTTGATCATTGCTAGACTGCCATTTTCAAGGTTGCCATAGATTTTCAAGTGAATAGAAGTCGAAACTGTAACAGGGAATATTCAATGTCGTTTTGGTAAGCTACTCCAGTGTATATTTGGCATTTTGTTTTAGGTTATTGTCCTGCTGAAAGGTGAATCTGTCTCCCGATGTCTGTTGTAAAGCAGACTGAACCAGGTTTTCCTCTAGGATTTTGCTTGTGCTCGGCTCTATTCCATTTATTTTTTATCGGGACAAACTCCCAAGTCCTTGCCAAATACAGTCATACCCATAACATGATGCAGCCACTACCATGCTTGAAAATATGAAGAGTCGTAGTCAGTGATATATTTTGTTTGTATTTTCCCCAAACGTAATGATTCGTATTCAGTATGTTCGTAGTGACTGGGTGCATTGATACACCATCCAAAAAGTGCAGTGGCTCGTGAAAGGATTCACCCCCCTTGGCATTTTTCCTATTTTGTTGCCTTATAACCTGGAATTAAAATTGATATTTTTTTTTTGGGGGGGGGGTGTTGTATCATTTGATTTATAAAACATGCCTTCCACTTTACTTTGAAGATGCAAAATATGTTTTATTGTGAAACAAACAAGAAATAAGACAACTTGAGAGTGCATAACTATTCAAACCTCCTCTAAGTCAATACTTTGTAGAGCAACATTTGCAGGAATTACAGCTATAAGTCTCTTGGGGTCTGTCTCTATGAGCTTGGCACATCAAGCCACTGGTATTTTTACCCATTATTCAAGGCAAAACTAAAGTAATTCCAAGACATTTAAATGTTTCCCCTTAAACCACTCGAGTGTTGCTTTAGCAGTATGCTTAGGGTCATTGTCCTGCTGGAAGGTGAACCCTCCGTCCCAGTCTCAAATCTCTGTAAGACTGAAACAGGTTTCCCGCAAGGATTTCCTTGTATTTAGCGCCATCCATCATTCCTTCAATTCTGACCATTTCCTTGCTGATGAAAAACATCTCTACAGCATGATGTTGCCACCACCATGCTTCACCGTGGGGATGATATTCTTGGGGTGATGAGAGGTGTTTGGTTTGCGCCAGGCATAGTATTTTCCTTGGTGGCCAAAAAGCTTAATTTTTGTCTCAGCTGACCAGAGTACCTTCTCCCACATGCCTTTTGGTGAAGACATCAAATGTGTTTGCTCATTTTTTTCTTTAAGCATTGGATTTTTTTCTGGCCACTCTTCCTTAAAGCCCAGCTCTGTGGAGTGTACGGCTTAAAGTGGTCCTATGGACAGATACTCCAAATACTCCAATCTCTGCTGTAGAGCTTTGCAGCTCTTTCAGAGTTATCTTTGGTTTCTTTGTTGCCTTTCTGATTAATGCCCTCCTTGCCTGGTCTGTGAGGTTTAGTGGGCGGCCCTCTCTTGGCAGATTTGTTGTGTTGTGGTTCTTTCCATTTTTTAAATAATGAATTTACTGGTGCTCCGTGGGATGTTCAAAGTTTCAGATATGTTTTTATAACCCAACCCTGATCTGTACTTCTCCACAACTGTCCCTGACCTGTTTGGAGAGCTCCTTGGTCTTCATGGTGCCTCTTGCTTGGTGGTGTTGCAGACTCTGGGGCCTTTCAGAACAGGTGTATATATACTGAGATCATGTGACAGATCATGAGACATTTAGATTGCAGACAGGTGGACTTTATTTAGCTAATTATGTGACTGAAGGTAATTGGTTGCACCAGATCTTATTTAAGGGCTTCATAGCAAAGAGGTGAATACACATACACTTTTCTTTTTCTTTTTAAAATCTTTTTAGAAACGTTTTTAAACAAGTATTTTTTTTCCATTCCACTTCACCAATTTGGACTATTTTGTGTTTGTCCATTACATGAAATCGAAATAAAAATCAATTTAAATTACAGGTTGTAATGCAACATAATAGGAAAAATGCCAAGGGGGATGAATAGTTTTGCAAAACAATGTAATTAATATCTTCACCTCAAAGGAAATTCAATGTCTGCTTTTTTTATTTTTACCCATCTACCAATAGGTGCTCTTCTTTGAGAAAACCTCCCTGGTCTTTGTGGTTGAATCTGTGTTTGAAATGTACTGCTCTGATCGCCTTACAGATAATTTAATGTACTGCTCTGATCTCCTTACAGATAATTGAATGTACTGCTCTGATCTCCTTACAGATAATTGAATGTACTGCTCTGATCTCCTTACAGATAATTGAATGTACTGCTCTGATCTCCTTACAGATAATTGAATGTACTGTGTGGGGGGTACAGAGATGATTCACGTTAAACGCTAATATTGCACACAGAGTCAATGCAACTTATTATGTGACTTAGTTAGGCCATAACAAAGGGGATTTTCATTACATTTTCTGTTGTTGTATAATAACGATAAAACAATTTGATAGTATAGGTATTGTGTGTTGGCCAGTGACACAAAATCTCAATTGAATCCATTTAAAATCCAGGCCGAACACAACATTATGTGGGAAAAACTCAAGTGGTGTGAATACATTTTGAAGTTATGTAATGTTCTAACTCTCTCTTTCTACCCCACCCCCCCCACCCCGCCCCCCATCCCCGCTCTCCCGTCCTCCAGTCTCGTGCTTCTTCAACTTCACAACCCCCTCTGGGGTGCTGCTGTCCCCTAACTACCCCCAGGAATATGGAAACAACATGCACTGTGTGTGGCTCATCATCACCAAGCCAGAGAGTAGGATTAACCTGGCCTTCAATGACCTGAGCATGGAGAAGCAGTTTGACTTCCTCAGCGTCAAAGATGGTGGCAAGGTACGGTTATGTTTCAATCGATCGGTCAATCAATCAATGCATCAATCAATGATTGATTGATATTATTCTGATTCATTATTTATATCTGTCTCCATCTCCATCTCTGTCTCATCTCACTATTTCTCTCTCTCTCTCTCTCTCTCTCTCTCTCTCTCTCTCTCTCTTTCTCTGTCTCTCTGTCTCTCTGTCTCTCTGTCTCACTCTATGTCTCTCTCTCTCTCTCTCTCTCTCTCTCTGTCTCTCTCTCTGTCTCTCTCTCTGTCTCTCACTCTGTGTCTCTCTCTGTCTCTCTCTCTGTCTCTCACTCTGTGTCTCGCTCTGTCTTTTTCTCTTTCTCTCTCTACACCAGGCTGAGTCTCCCATCCTGGGTACGTTCTCTGGTGACGTGCTGCCAGCTCCCATCACCACCAGCGCCCACGTGGCACGTCTAGAGTTCCTGACCGACCACACCTACACCGACCGGGGGTTCAACATCACCTTCACCAGTGAGTGGGTGTGAGGGGTTAAAACAACACCATCAGTGTGTGTGTGTGTGTGTGTGTGTGTGTGTGTGTGTGTGTGTGTGTGTGTGTGTGTGTGTGTGTGTGTGTGTGTGTGCGTCAGTCTTTGTGTGTATGTATGTCTTGGTAATGAGATAGCACACAGGCTCCTCTGTCTGTCTCACAAACAGTTTTTTCTTCTCCCCAACGGCATCCTTCAGTCTCCAGATTGTCTCCTCTTTCAACAGACCTGGGAGACAATACTAGACAAAGCATTCATTTCTAAAAAAAAACTCTGACATTTTCCTCATTAAATGATCCAGACTGATGTAAATGTAGAGTTGGGTATTGAGATGAGGGGAGGGTAACATACCTTTATCATAGGTCTAGTGTTAAGACAATTTAAAATGAATTCAGGCATGATTTGCATATATTGAATATATATATATATATTTATTTATTTTTGCAAATAATTGATCCTCTCAAGACAGACCCACTATGGCTGCTGATTTGGTCAGATGTTTGTGACTTATATTAGACAATTTACCATGAATGGTCATCAGGGAGACAACTTGTAAATTCATTGACTTTGTCCATTTAAACAGAAATTATCTGAAGTCAGCGAACAAATACAAGAAATGATAACATTGGTAACAAACTGGATCTGTCAAACGTCATGAGACGCTTCACACCTCATCCTACCCACAATGCACTCTTTTCCTAGCAATCGTTTTTCCGACAGTAAAAAGAAATCTAAATCTTCGGTCCCAAATGTGGCACCCTTTTTCATACGCAGTGCACTACTTTTGACCAGAGCCCTATGGGGTAGTAGCAGTGCACTATATAGTGAATAGGGTCCCATTTGGACTCAATCTGATTCAGAACTGTCTAATTTACATAGAAAAACGCACGGATGTGAATTCATTACATTAGAGACTTTGATGAATAAAGAAAACAATGTTGTGGATGAACATCTCGAGAGCCGTTAATTGAAGCCGATGGTTCTCTCCGAAAGCGGTAGGTCTCCGCTCCCTCTGCATTTTTAGGGGCGGGGTTTAGGGGAGGAGTTATTCCATCAATCAAATTAATTAAGCAGCTGCCAAACTGGTGGTGTGTGTGTGTGTGTGTTTGTGTGTGGCTGTGATTATTGTCAGTTTAATCATTCAGATGATAAGTGATAAATTAGGTTCGTAGTCTGGGTGGAGAGAACACTGGGGAGGATGGAGGCGGAGTCTGGATGTGTTGGCTGGGTGGAGAGAACACTGGGGAGGATGGAGGCGGAGTCTGGATGTGTTGGCTGGGTGGAGAGAACACTGGGGAGGATGGAGGCGGAGTCTGGATGTGTTGGCTGGGTGGAGAGAACACTGGGGAGGATGGAGGCGGAGTCTGGATGTGTTGGCTGGGTGGAGAGAACACTGGGGAGGATGGAGGCGGAGTCTGGATGTGTTGGCTGGGTGGAGAGAACACTGGGGAGGATGGAGGCGGAGTCTGGATGTGTTGGCTGGGTGGAGAGAACACTGGGGAGGATGGAGGCGGAGTCTGGATGTGTTGGCTGGGTGGAGAGAACACTGGGGAGGATGGAGGCGGAGTCTGGATGTGTTGGCTGGGTGCAGGTTTTTTTGAGAGTTTGGCCCCCTCTGGTTGTAAGGTCATCAGTGACTGGGTGTGACATTTTACTGGGTGTGACGTGTTACTGGGTGTGACGTGGTACTGGTAGCGTCGGCAGTGGCAGCAGCAATTTAGTAGAACAGCAGAATGACCAGGTAGACTGGGGACAGGTAGACTGGGGACAGGCAGGAGTCATCAGACCAGGTAGACTGGGGACAGGTAGACTGGGGACAGACAGGAGTCCCCAGACCAGGTAGACTGGGGACAGGCAGGAGTCATCAGACCAGTTAGACTGGGGACAGGCAGGAGTCACCAGACCAGGTAGACTGGGGACAGGTAGACTGGGGACAGGTAGACTGGGGACAGGCAGGAGTCACCAGACCAGGTAGACTGGGGACAGGTAGACTGGGGACAGGTAGACTGGGGACAGGCAGGAGTCACCAGACCAGGTAGACTGGGGACAGGTAGACTGGGGACAGGTAGACTGGGGACAGGCAGGAGTCACCAGACCAGGTAGACTGGGGACAGGTAGACTGGGGACAGGTAGACTGGGGACAGGCAGGAGTCACCAGACCAGGTAGACTGGGGACAGGTAGACTGGGGACAGGTAGGAGTCATCAGACCAGGTAGACTGGGGACAGGCAGGAGTCACCAGACCAGGTAGACTGGGGACAGGCAGGAGTCACCAGACCAGGTAGACTGGGGACAGGTAGACTGGGGACAGGCAGGAGTCATCAGACCAGGTAGACTGGGGACAGGTAGACTGGGGACAGGTAGGAGTCACCAGACCAGGTAGACTGGGGACAGATAGACTGGGGACAGGTAGACTGGGGACAGGCAGGAGTCACCAGACCAGGTAGACTGGGGACAGATAGACTGGGGACAGGTAGACTGGGGACAGGCAGGAGTCACAAGACCAGGTAGACTGGGGACAGGTAGACTGGGGACAGACAGGAGTCCCCAGACCAGGTAGACTGGGGACAGGTAGACTGGGGACAGACAGGAGTCCCCAGACCAGGTAGACTGGGGACAGG
The DNA here is from genome assembly GCF_036934945.1 of Oncorhynchus masou masou. Lineage (NCBI taxonomy): Eukaryota > Metazoa > Chordata > Actinopteri > Salmoniformes > Salmonidae > Oncorhynchus > Oncorhynchus masou. The sequence goes on from NC_088224.1 coordinate 2,647,854, forward strand.
CAGGAGTCACAAGACCAGGTAGACTGGGGACAGGTAGGAGTCACCAGACCAGGTAGACTGGGGACAGGTAGACTGGGGACAGGTAGACTGGGGACAGGCAGGAGTCATCAGACCAGGTAGACTGGGGACAGGCAGGAGTCACCAGACCAGGTAGACTGGGGACAGGTAGACTGGGGACAGGTAGACTGGGGACAGGCAGGAGTCACAAGACCAGGTAGACTGGGGACAGACAGGAGTCCCCAGACCAGGTAGACTGGGGACAGGCAGGAGTCACAAGACCAGGTAGACTGGGGACAGGTAGGAGTCACCAGACCAGGTAGACTGGGGACAGGTAGACTGGGGACAGGCAGGAGTCACAAGACCAGGTAGACTGGGGACAGGCAGGAGTCATCAGACCAGGTAGACTGGGGACAGGTAGACTGGAGACAGGCAGGACTCATCAGATCAGGTAGACTGGGGACAGGTAGACTGGGGACAGGCAGGAGTCACCAGACCAGGTAGACTGGGGACAGATAGACTGGGGACAGGTAGACTGGGGACAGGCAGGAGTCACCAGACCAGGTAGACTGGGGACAGGTAGACTGGGGACAGGCAGGAGTCACCAGACCAGGTAGACTGGGGACAGATAGACTGGGGACAGGTAGACTGGGGACAGGCAGGAGTCACCAGACCAGGTAGACTGGGGACAGGTAGACTGGGGACAGGCAGGAGTCACAAGACCAGGTAGACTGGGGACAGATAGACTGGGGACAGGTAGACTGGGGACAGGCAGGAGTCACCAGACCAGGTAGACTGGGGACAGGTAGACTGGGGACAGGTAGACTGGGGACAGGCAGGAGTCACAAGACCAGGTAGACTGGGGACAGGTAGACTGGGGACAGGCAGACTGGAGACAGGCAGGAGTCACAAGACCAGGTAGACTGGGGACAGGTAGACTGGAGACAGGCAGGACTCATCAGATCAGGTGGTCCTGAGGGACAGGCAGGAGTCATCAGATCAGGTGGTCCTGAGGGATGGTCTAGGGTTCACAGAGAGCCCAGGGCATACATCGCCAGATGATTCCATGACTCTTCATGTTAGCCAGGTGTGTCCAGGGGGTGATTATGGCCATCTATAGTATTTCATTAACATGTGTACATATCTAGACACTAATGACCCATCCACTTAGCTAGATGTGTCTGGGGGGTGGTTATATAATTTATTTCACACCCATCAATTGGTAAGCATCATCTAATATGAACAATTGAACATCTTGGCCATGTTCTGTTATAATCTCCACCCGGCACAGCCAGAAGAGGACCTGCCACCCCACATAGCCTGGTTCCTCTCTAGGTTTCTTCCTAGGTTTTGGCCTTTCTAGGGAGTTTTTCCGAGCCACCGTGCTTCTGCTCCTGCAGTCTCAGTGCTATGATGTGGTCTAAAATCAGACATAAGCGTTTCATTATTTGTCTTCAGGAAGGCAGTGAGTTGCCGTGCAACAGCTTTTTACATGCTATTATTTTTTAGGAATTGGAGATTCGATATAGGCCAATAGTTTTTAGTTTTTTTCCAGGTCAAGGTTTGGCTTTTGCAAGAGGCTTTTAATACTGCCACTTTTAGTGAGTGTGGTTCACATCTGACGGATAGGGAGACATTTATTATGTTCAACATAGGAGGGCCAAGCACAGGAAGCAGCTCTTTCAGTAGTTTAGTTGGAATAGGGTCCAGTATGCAGCTTGAAGTTGTAGATGCCAAGACTATTTTAGTGAAAGTGTTGAGAGATAACAGGATAAAAAAAAAACTTGAGTGGCTTCATTGATCTTAGGTCCTGTTCTGTGACTCAGGACAACTGAGCTATGAAGAAATATACGCAGATTCAAAGAGGAGTCCATCAAATTATTTCTAATGGTCGTGATCTATTCGTCAAAGTTAATGACTTCATGACTGCTGAAGTGAGTCCTCACTAGGGGAACATTGATTTTTAGTTTTTTCTCCTCAATCAGATTGTAAAAGTAAGGTTGATTGAGCAACAGCGAGGGCTCTTTGATTTTGCATGGTACCATCTTTCCGGTTGGAAGACTTCCTGTTTGTTGGTCCTCAGTTAGGTGGTTAACTGAGTGTTGTCCTTTGGGTAGGTGGACGGAGTCTGGAAGGGCATCTAGGAATCTTTGGGTTGTCCGAGAATTTATACTACAACTTTTGATTTACCTTGGTTGGGGTCGGAGCAGATTATTTCTTGCGATTGTAAAATGGTGGTCCGATAGTCCAGGATTATTCCACGGGACAAAACGAGGTCCAGAGTATGACTGTGGCAGTGAGTGGGTCCAGAGACATGTTGGACAAAACCCACTGAGTCGATGATGGCTCCGAAAGCCTTTTGTAGTGGGTCTGTGGACTTTTCCATGTGAATATTAAAGTCACCAAAAATTAGAATTTTATCTGCTATGACTACAAAGTCCGATAGGAATTCAGGGAACTCTGTGAGGAACGCTGTATATGGCCCAAGGGGCCTGTAAACAGTAGCTATAAAAAGTGATTGAGGAGCTGTATGGATTTCATGACTAGTCTTTTTGCTGTCGTAAATGTTAGCAACACCTCCGCCTTCGCGGGATGCGCAGGGGGGATATGGTCACTCGTGTAACCAGGAGAAAAGGCCTCATTTTAACACAGTCAATTCATCATGTTTCAGTCAGACCAATCACATCAAGATTATGATCAGTGGTTAGTTCATAAACTATAACTGCCTTGGAAGTGAGGGATCTGACATTAAGTAGCCATATTCTGAGATGTGAGGTATCACAATCTCTTTCAGGAATGGAGGAGGTCTTTATTCCAGTGAGATTGCTAAGACCAACACTGACCCGACTAGACTGACTGTGCTAGTGGCAGACTCCACTAAGCTAACGGGCTGGCTAACAGCCTGCTGTCTGGCCTGCACCCATCTCATTGTGGAGCTAAAAGGAGTTAGAGCCCTGTCTATGTTCATAGATAAGATGAGAGCACCCCTTCAGCTAGGATGGAGTCCATCACACCTCTGCATGCCAGGCTTGGTCCTGTTTCGTGTGTCCTGTCTGCGGTTCCCAGAAAGACGGCCAGTTATCTACAATTATATATTATGGGATGGACAGTTTTCAACCAGCGATTGAGTTGTGCGATTCTGCTGTAGAGTGTTGCGTTCCCCAGCTAGAAAACCAAACAATGTCGCTCAGAGAGAAGGGGGAACTAACAAAGAGTCACTGACAACAACCAAAATGAATCAAGTGGGGTTTTAGGAGAGGTTCTGAAAGATACTCATGTCCACTGAAAGTTGACTAGCAACAACAACTGGGACCTAAAAGACAACAACATAACTTCCTGTTAAGATGAGGTAGGATGACAGTCCTATGTCAGAATGGTTCAGATAATAACTACAGAACAACATTAACATGAGCTTCTGAAAGATACTCATGTTCCTCAGTCTTCCCGCTCTTTCACTCAAACCCCGCCCCTTTTCTTTTGTGTAACAAGCTGTCATATCTGTTCCCGACCACTAGGGACGTTTTCCTTTATGACCTAATTTGTTATCAAGTTATGATTAATTATGTGTACGTGTGATTAGTTAGGTATTTAGTAAATAAATAATTAAACCCAATTTTGCTGATTCAACTTGTTAGCCAGGGTTCGTGCAGATAACCAAGAATTTACAACTTCCAGATGAGACTGAAATAAGGTGACGATTGATATTGACTGCTATTGATGTCAAATATTACTAGGTCTTTAAGAGTTTATTCGGAATATAACAGCTATATAAATATTATTTAGTGGTGCCCGACTCTCTAGTTAATTACAATTACATGATTAGCTCAATCAGGTAATATTAATTACGGAGAAATTATTTTATTGAATAGCATGTCATATTACTTAATCCGGCATTTATATGACAATTATGTAGTTGACAGCATTATATAGTTGACAGCATTATATAGTTGAGCGGACAGCCTGTTTTTCTAAAAGTCATGAGAAGATCGTCTGCCTACAGGAGCTGTTTTGTCCTGCAGCGGGGACCCTGCGAGGGGATTTATACGTTACTATCTGTACTTACTGCTGGCACAGACGCTGTTTCACGATTTTGACTGAAACTGGGCTTGCAACTCTGCTCTCCTCACGCCAGTGTGATTCTTCTCCTGTATATTATGAGAACAGTGACTGCAATGACAAGGTGTTACCTATAGGAGGTCAACAATAAGACGTTGGTTGACTTGTTAAATACAGAGTTTGATTAAATGGTTGATTAAGAGTAATAAGCTAAAAAAGTTTGGCAGGTAGCCAAGTAGCAACAAGTAGCACAGAGACAATGTGCACGGTCTGTCACCATGTACTTATGAGGTGAGCTATCCACTCTAACCTGACAGGTAGCTCGTTAATGAGGCCGATTTTCATCTCCAAGGCAACCAGACAAAGGTAAATCACATGAAATTACAAGGAAAAGAAACGTAACAAACCATACACTGGTCTCCAATAGAATACACTGGTCTCCAATAGAATACACTTGTATCCAATAGAATACACTGGTCTCCAATATAATACACTGGTCTCCAATATAATACACTGGTCTCCAATAGAATACACTGGTCTCTAATATAATACACTGGTATCCAATAGAATACACTCGTCTCCAATAGAATACACTAGTCTCCAATAGAATACACTAGTCTCCAATAGAATACACTAGTCTCCAATAGAATACACTAGTCTCCAATAGAATACACTGGTTTCCAATAGAATACACTAGTCTCCAATAGAATACACTGGTCTCCAATAGAATACACTGGTCTCCAATAGAATACACTGGTCTCCAATAGAATACACTGGTCTCCAATAGAATACACTGGTCTCCAATAGAATACACTGGTCTCCAATAGAATAAACTGGTCTCCAAAAGAATACACTGGTCTCCAATAGAATACATTGGTCTCCAATAGAATACACTGGTCTCCAATAGAATACACTGGTCTCCAATAGAATACACTGGTCTCCAATAGAATACACTGGTCTCCAATAGAATACACTGGTCTCCAATAGAATACACTGGTCTCCAATAGAGGAAAAACAAAGCAGGGCACATCAATTCAATTCAAGGGGCTTTCCTGGCATGGGAAACATGTGTTAACATTGTCAAAGCAATGCATCTGTCTGTCTGTCTGTCTGTCTGTCTGTCTGTCTGTCTGTCTGTCTGTCTGTCTGTCTGTCTCTCTCTCTCTCTCTATCAATGCATCATTTCCACCATGTTATCTGGTGTGGAAGGGCTGCATATATTTCACAGAGCAAGGGAGCAAGGGAAACAACTGCTTCAAGGTCTCAGCGCGAGTTATTGAAACGCTATTAGAGAGCACCCCGCTAACAAGCTAGCCATTTCACACCAGTTACACACACACCACTCCCCCACCATCACGAACACAAACTTTCTAAAATCAAACCTCAAACACACACAATCACACCTGCCCATCATCCAACCTACACACTCATCTCCAAACTCCAACTCAATGACAGACCTTGACCCTTCGCTCTCTCTCTCTCTCTCTCTCTCTCTCTCTCTCTCTCTCTCTCTCTCTCTCTCTCTCTCTCTCTCTCTCTCTCTCTCTCTCTCTCTCTATCTCTCTCTCCCTCTCTCTCTCTCTCTCTCTCTCTCTCTATCTCTCTCTCTCCCTCTCTCTCTCTCTCTCTCTCTCTCTGTCTCTCTCTCTCTCTCTCTCTCTCTCTCTCTCTCTCTCTCTCTCTCTCTCTCTCTCTCTCTCTCCCTCTCTCTCTCTCTCTCTCTCTCTCTCTCCCTCTCTCTCTCTCTCTCTCTCTCTCTCTCTCTCTCTCTCTCTCTCTCTCTCTCTCTCTCTCTCTCTCTCTCTCTCTCTCTCTCTCTCTCTCTCTCTCTCTCTCTCTCTCTCTCTCTCTCTCTCTCTCTCTCTCTCTCTCTCTCCCTATCTCTCTCTCTCTCTCTCTCTCTCTCTCCCTATCTCTCTCTCTCTCTCTCTCTCTCTCCCTATCTCTCTCTCTCTCTCTCTCTCTCTCTCTCTCTCTCTCTCTCTCTCCTCTCTCTCTCTCTCTCTCTCTCTCTCTCTCTCTCTCTCTCTCTCTCTCTCTCTCTCTCTCTCTCTCTCTCTCTCTCTCTCTCTCTCTCTCTCTCTCTCTCTCTCTCTCTCTCTCTCTCTCTCTCTCTCTCTCTCTCTCTCTCTCTCTCTCTCTCCTCTCTCTCTCTCTCTCTCTCTCTCTCTCTCCCTATCTCTCTCTCTCTCTCTCCTATCTCTCTCTCTCTCTCTCTCTCTCTCTCTCTCTCTCTATCTCTCTCTCTCTCTCTCTCTCTCTCTCTCTCTCTCTCTCTCTCTCTCTCTCTCTCTCTCTCTCTCTCTCTCTCTCTCTCTCTCTCTCTCTCTCTCTCTCTCTCTCTCTCTCTCTCTCTCTCTCTCTCTCTCTCTCTCTCTCTCTCTCTCTCTCTCTCTCTCTCTCTCTCTCTCTCTCTCTCTCTCTCTCTCTCTCTCTCTCTCTCTCTCTCTCTCTCTCTCTCTCTCTCTCTCTCTCTCTCTCTCGCGCTCTCTCTCTCTCTCTCTCTCTGTCTCTCTCTGTCTCTCTCCTCTCTCTCTCTCTCTCTCTCTCTCTCTCTCTCCCTATCTCTCTCTCTCTCTCTCTCTCTCTCTCTCTCTCTCTCTCCTCTCTCTCTCTCTCTCTCTCTCTCTCTCTCTCTCTCTCTCTCTCTCTCTCTCTCTCCCCAGCGTTCCGCCACAATGAGTGTCCAGACCCGGGGGTTCCAGTGAATGGGAAGAGGTTTGGCGAGAACCTTCAGCTGGGCAGCTCCATCTCCTTCCTGTGTGAGGAGGGCTTTGTGAAGACCCATGGCTCCCAGACTGTCTCCTGTATCCTGAAGGATGGAAACGTGGTCTGGGACAACGCTGTGCCACGCTGTGAAGGTGAGAGGATCTTTCTCTCTTTTTCATTTTACATTTTAGTAATTTAGCAGACTCTCTTATCCAGAGTGACTTACAATAAGTGCATTCATCTTAAGATACAGTAGCTAGGTTAGACAACAACACATCAAAATTGTGTGAAGTACATTTTCCTAAATCTTTATCAGCAAGGACAGTGGTAGTGGGAAAACAGATTACTTTTTCTTTTTTGGGGAGGGAAGGGGCCGTTGGGGGCACCGTGAAAGCTATTTAAGATTCTATCAACTGGGTCTAATGCACTACGCAACCCAAGGTGAAATACTGCCAAAGTGATTGCTCTCTCAAACTATAAAATCACTGCAATGTTACCAATCCTGTCTTTATAGCAAATGTTCGTGCCCTTTTAAACAGGGCCTGACACCTCCCTCCAAGACACCCAATCAGGATTTGCCGTAACCCGCTAGTCTCACTCTCCTTGTTTGAGTGATAAACCACCCCAGGGAGATACTGTACTTTAGCCCCCTGTTTATACAGTATCTCCCAAGCGGCACAGTGGTATAAGGATACTGCATCTCAGTGCTACACACCCTGGTTCGATCCCGGGCTGTATCACAACTGGCTGTGACCGGGAGTCCTATAGGGAGGCGCACAATTGGCCCCGCGTCGTCTGGGTTATGGGAAGGTTTGGCATTGTAAAATATGAGTTTGTTCTTTGACTGACTTGTTAAATCCTAGAGCTAAGTGTGAATGTATATCTGATAATGCAAGCTAGCGCTAAAGCCATTTCCAAACCCGTTTTGGAGATTTCTGGTATATTATCAAAATAAATAAGTCATGGAATGTTTTTGGTATTGTCCATCCATTGTTACCTGATTTTAGTACAACTTTGGAAATTTATGTTGATGTTTTTTTTAAATCACTTAAACTTTAGTTGAAAATTATGCTGTTTTCTTTTTGTAAATATTTTAGTCAGTAAAAACTTCTTACGGCTGAAATCCCGTTAACGGGATGATATGACAACAGCCAGTGAAAGTGCAGGACGCCAAATTCAAAACAACAGAAATCTCATAATTTAAATTCCTCAAGCATACAAGTATTTTATACCATGTTAAAGGTAATCTTGTTGTTAATCCCACCACAGTGTCCAATTTCGAATAGGCTTTACAGCGAAAGCTCCACAAATGATTATGTTAGGTCACCACCAAGTCACTGAAAAACCCAGCCATTTTTCCAGCCAAAGAGTGGAGTCACAAAAATCAGAAAAAGAGATACAATGAATCACTAACCTTTGATGATCTTCATCAGATGACACTCATAGGACTTCATGTTACACAATACATGTATGTTTTGTTCGATAAAGTTCATATTTAGTATCTCAGTATACATTGACGTGTTATGTTCAGTAGTTCCAAAAACATCCGATGATTTTGTAGAGAGCCACATCAATTTACTCATTATAAATGTTGATGAAAATACAAGTGTTATACATGGAGATATAGATGAACTTCTCCTTAATGCAACCGCTGTGTCAGATTTCAAAAACGCTTTATGGAAAAAGCATACGATAAAATAATCTGAGTACGGCACTCAGAGACCAAACAAGCCAAAAAGATTTCTGCCATATTGTGCAGTCAACAGAAGTCAGGAATAACATTATAAATATCCACTTACCTTTGATGATCTTCATCAGAATGCACTCCCAGGAATCCCAGTTCCACAAAAAAATGTTTGATTTGTTTGATAATGTCCATAATTTATGTCCGAATAGCTACTTTTGCGTTCACTAGTTGCGGACAAAATGTCAAAAAGTTCCATTACAGTCCATAGAAACATGTCAAACGATGTACAGAATCAATCTTTAGGATGTTTTTAAAATAAATCTTCAATAATGTTCCAACCGGAGAATTCCTTTGTCTTCAGAAAAGCAAATGGAACGGGAGATACCTGTCATGTGAATGCGCGTTACCAGCATGTGGCTGCTAGCAGACCTGACTCATTCCCCTCTCATTCAGCCCCCCTTCACAGTAGAAGCCTAAAAAAAAATTGGTTGACATCTAGTGGAAGCCTTAGGAAGAGCAACATAACCAATATTCCAACGCATTTTCAATAGGGGCTGAGTTGAAAATCGACCAATCTCAGATTTCCGACTTCCTGGTTGAATTTCTTCTCAGGTTTCTGCTTGCCATATGAGTTCTGTTATACTCACAGACATCATTCAAACAGTTTTAGAAACTTCTGAGTGTTTCCTATCCAAATATAATAATACTAATAATAATAATAATATGCAATATTAGCAAATGCGACTGAAGAGCAAGCAGTTTATTATGGGCTCCTCTTCCAAGCTACTCAATACTGCCCCCAGCCATAAGAAGTTTTTAAGAACACATTCTTATTTACAATGACGGCCTAGGAACAGTGGGTTAATTGCCTTGTTCAGGGGCAGAATGGCAGATTTTAACCTTGTCAGCTCGGGGCTTCATTCTAGCAAGCTTTCAGTTACTAGTCCAACGCTCTAACCACGAGGCTACCTGCTGGTTACTGGCCCAACGCTCTAACCACTAGGCTACCTGCTGGTTACTGGCCCAACACTCTAACCACTAGGCTACCTGCTGGTTACTGGCCAAACACTCTAACCACGAGGCTACCTGCTGGTTACTGGCCCAACACTCTAACCACTAGGCTACCTGCTGGTTACTGGCCCAACACTCTAACCACGAGGCAACCTTTTGGTTACTGGCCCAACACTCTAACCACTAGGCTACCTGCTGGTTACTGAACAACACTCTAACCACGAGGCTACCTGCTGGTTACTTGCCGAACACTCTAACCACGAGGCTACCTGCTGGTTACTGACCAACACTCTAACCACGAGGCTACCTGCTGGTTACTTGCCGAACACTCTAACCACGAGGCTACCTGCTGGTTACTGACCAACACTCTAACCACGAGGCTACCTGCTGGTTACTTGCCGAACACTCTAACCACTAGGCTACCTGCTGGTTACTGGCCCAACACTCTAACCACTAGGCAGCCTGTGTCACGCCTTGGTCATTGTATTTTGTGTTTTCATTATATATTTGGTCAGGCCAGGGTGTGACATGGGTTTATATATTGTATTTTCGTATTGGGGTTTGTAGTATTTGGGATTGCGGCTGAGTAGGGGTGTTGTTTAGGTTTGGCTGCCTGAGGCGGTTCTCAATCAGAGTCAGGTGATTCTCGTTGTCTCTGATTGGGAACCGTATTTAGGTAGCCTGGGTTTCACTTTGTATTTCGTGGGTGATTGTTCCTGTCTCTGTGTAGTGTTCACCAGATAGGCTGTAATAGGTTTCACGTTCCGTTTTGTTGTTTTTTGTATTCATAAGTTATTTTGTGTATCGTCATTTGTTCCGTTAAAGAACATGAGTAACCAACACGCTGCATTTCGGTCCGACTTTCTTTCGACAAACGAAGAACGCCGTTAGAGTTATATGTTATACTTTATATATTATATATTATATGTTATAAATTATATGTTATATGTTATAGATTATAAGAACGCCGTTACAACCTGCTGGTAACTGGCCCAACACACTAACCACTAGGCGACTAGACTTCCTGTTCACAAGAGATTTTGATATGTAGCCAATGTCAAAACACAGGTATAACGTCACATCAATAACCAAAATGCAAAAACACTTTGTGATAAAAAACAAACATAAAATGTACTATCGACACATTCATGTGCAATAGTAATAATAGCAGTATATAAACTGCACATGCAGACAAGGGGCAATAAATCACTGATATCGATTATGGGGGAAATCGGGTTGACAGACAGACAGACAGACAGACAGACAGACAGACAGACAGACAGACAGACAGACAGACAGACAGACAGACAGACAGACCCTGTATGTAGCCTCCACATTGGCTCTGTACCGGTACCCCTGTATATAGCCTCCACATTGACTCTCGGTACCAGTACAGAGTCAATGTGGAGGCTATATACAGGGTGCTACGGTACAGAGTCAATGTGGAGGCTATATACAGGGTGTTACGGTATAGAGTCAATGTGGAGGCTATATACAGGGTGTACCGGTACAGAGTCAATGTGGAGGCTATATGCAGGGTGTACCAGTACAGAGTCAATGTGGAGGCTATATACAGGGTGTTACGGTACAGAGTCAATGTGGAGGCTATATACAGGGTGTTCCAGTACAGAGTCAATGTGGAGGCTATATACATGGGGTACCGGTACAGAGTCAATGTGGAGGCTATATACAGGGTGTTACGGTATCGAGTCAGTGTGCAGGAGACAGGACAATGTAAATTGTCCGGTGGCGATATCATTAATTGTTCAGCAGTATTACGGCTTGGGGGGTAGAAGCTGTTGAGGAGCCTTTTGGTCCTAGACTTGGCATTCCAATACCGTTTGCCGTTGGTAGCAGAGAAAACAGTCTATAACTTGGGTGACTGGAGCCTCTGACAATTTTATGGGTTTTCGTCTGACACCACCTATTATATTGGTCCTGGATGGCAGGAAGCCTGGCCCCAGTGATGTACTGGGCCGTTCATACTACACTGTGTTGCTACTTACGGTCAGAAGCCGAGCAGTTGCCAGGCGGTGATGCAACCGGTCAGGATGCTGTCGATGGTGCAGCTGTCGAACCTTTTTGAGGGTCTGGGGACCCATGACAAATATTTTCAGTCTCCTGAGGGGGAATAGGTTTTGTCGTGCCCTCTTCATGACTGTCTTGGTGTGTTTTGACCGTGATAGTTTGTTGGTTGATGTGGACATCAAGGAATTTGTAGGATAATCTGAGAATAATTTGTAGAAAAATCAGGAGATAATCACTGGTTAGGGGACAACTTGTAGGAGACACCTAGTTACATTTTGAACACGGTAAGGGTGACCTAAATGTTTTTATGTTAATCAATTCCATTGATATTATTTTTGAAATGAAATTAACATGGAGCAGCATGTTTACGTTGTATGTGCGGTTTACAAAACCTGAAAATAATTTTTAGGTTTGAAGAAAATTTGTTGGAGACAGTTATCTAAATTCTAGAATGTTGGATGGAGATTTTGGGAGGCTGAAACAAATCAGTGGTTTGTTATTTGACTTCAACGAATCACGACCTGGCATTGGATATCAACACTGGATGGTTGTTAAGTACATTGCATTGGGAAAGTATTTATACCCCTTGACCTTTTCCACATTTTGTTATGCTACAGGTATGCCTTATTCTAAAATGGATCAAATGAAAACATGTCCTCATCAATCCACACACAATACCCCATAATGACATCACAATACCCCATAATAACATCACAATACCCCATAATGACATCACAATACCCCATAAATAACATCACAATAACCCATAATGACATCACAATACCCCATAATAACATCACAATACCCCATAATGACGTCACAATACCCCATAATAACATCACAATACCCCATAATGACATCACAATACCCCATAAATAACATCACAATAACCCATAATGACATCACAATACCCCATAATAACATCACAATAACCCATAATAACATCACAATAACCCATAATGACATCACAATACCCCATGATGACATCACAATACCCCATAAATAACATCACAATAACCCATGATGACATCACAATACCCCATATTGACATCACAATACCCCATAATGACATCACAATACCCCATAATAACATCACAATAACCCATAATAACATCACAATAACCCATAATGACATCACAATACCCCATGATGACATCACAATACCCCATATTGACATCGCAATACCCCATAATGACATCACAATACCCCATAAATAACATCACAATACCCCATAATGACATCACAATACCCCATAATAACATCACAATAACCCATAATGACATCACAATACCCCATAATGACATCACAATACCCCATAAATAACATCACAATAACCCATAATGACATCACAATACCCCATAATGACATCACAATACCCCATAATAACATCACAATAACCCATAATGACATCACAATACCCCATGATGACATCACAATACCCCATATTGACATCACAATACCCCATAATGACATGGCAAAAATAGTTTTTTAGAAATGTCTGGAAATGTGTTACCTTATTTACATAAGTATTCAGACCATTTGCGTTGAGACTTGAAATTGAGCTCAGGTGCTTCCTGTTTCCATTGACCATCCTTGAGATTTTTCTACAACTTGATTGAAGGACAACCATCTCTTCAGCTCTCCACCAATCAGGCCTTTATTGTAGAGTTGCCAGTTGGAAGCCTCTGACACCATGAGAAACAAGATTCTCTGGTCTGATGAAATCAAGATGGAACTCTTTGACCTGAATGCCAAGCATCATGTCTGGAGGAAACCTGGCACCATCCCTACGGTGAAGCATGGTGGTGGTAGCATCATGCTGTGGGGTTGTTTTTCAGTGGCAGGGACTGGGAGACTAGACAGGATCGAGAGAAAGATGAACGGAGCAATGTACAGAGGAGATCCTTGATGAAAACCTGCTCCAGAGCACTCAGGACCTCAGACTGGGGCGAAGGTTCACCTTCCAACAGGACAATGACCCTAAGCACACAGCCAAGACAATGCACGAGTGGCTTTGGGACAAGTCTCTGAATGTCCTTGAGTGGCCCAACCAGAGCCCAGACTTGAACTCGATTGAATGTCTCTGGAGAGACCTGAAAATAGCTGTACAGCAATGCTCCCTATACAACCTGACACAGCTTGAGAAACTCCCCAAATACATGTTTGCCAAGCTTATAGTGTCATTCGCAAGATGACTTAAGACTGTAATTGCTGCCGAAGGTGCTTCAACAAACTACTGAGTACATTTCTATGTAGATGTAATAGTTATGTTGATGTTATAGTTATGTAGATGTAATAGTTATGTAGATGTAGTAGATATGTAGATGTAATAGTTATGTAGATGTAATAGTTATGTAGATGTAATAGTTATGTAGATGTAATAGTTATGTAGATGTAGTAGATATGTAGATGTAATAGTTATGTAGATGTAGTAGATATGTAGATGTAATAGTTATGTAGATGTAGTAGATATGTAGATGTAATAGTTATGTAGATGTAGTAGATATGTAGATGTAATAGTTATGTAGATGTAATAGTTATGTAGATGTAATAGTTAGGTAGATGTTATAGTTATGTAGATGTAATAGTTATGTAGATGTAATAGTTATGTAGATGTAATAGTTATGTAATAGTTATGTAGATGTAGTAGTTATGTAGTAGTTATGTAATAGTTTTGTAGATGTAATAGTTATGTAGATGTAATAGTTATGTAGATGTTATGTAGATGTAATAGTTATGTAGATGTAATAGTTATGTAGATGTTATGTAGATGTAATAGTTATGTAGATGTAATAGTTATGTAGATGTAATAGTTATGTCATAGTTATGTAGATGTTATGTAGATGTAATAGTTATGTAGATGTTATAGTTATGTAGATGTTATAGTTATGTAGATGTTATAGTTATGTAGATGTTATAGTTATGTAATAGTTATGTTGATGTTATGTAGATGTAATAGTTATGTAGATGTTATAGTTATGTAGATGTAGTAGTTATGTAGATGTAATAGTTATGTAGATGTAATAGTTATGTAGATGTAATAGTTATGTAGATGTAATAGTTATGTAGATGTAGTAGATATGTAGATGTAATAGTTAGGTAGATGTTATAGTTATGTAGATGTAATAGTTATGTAGATGTAGTAGATATGTAGATGTAATAGTTATGTAGATGTAATAGTTATGTAGATGTAATAGTTAGGTAGATGTTATAGTTATGTAGATGTAATAGTTATGTAGATGTAATAGTTATGTAGATGTAGTAGATATGTAGATGTAATAGTTATGTAGATGTAATAGTTATGTAGATGTAATAGTTATGTAGATGTTATAGTTATGTAGATGTTATAGTTATGTAGATGTAATAGTTATGTAGATGTAATAGTTATGTAATAGTTATGTAGATGTAATAGTTATGTAGATGTAATAGTTATGTAGATGTTATAGTTATGTAGATGTAATAGTTATGTAGATGTTATAGTTATGTAGATGTAATAGTTATGTAGATGTAATAGTTATGTAGATGTTATAGTTATGTAGATGTTATAGTTATGTAGATGTAATAGTTATGTAGATGTTATAGTTATGTAGATGTTATAGTTATGTAGATGTAATAGTTATGTAGATGTAGTAGATATGTAGATGTAATAGTTATGTAGATGTAATAGTTATGTAGATGTAATAGTTATGTAGATGTAGTAGATATGTAGATGTAATAGTTATGTAGATGTAATAGTTATGTAGATGTTATAGTTATGTAGATGTTATAGTTATGTAGATGTAGATGTAATAGTTATGTAGATGTAATAGTTAGGTAGATGTTATAGTTATGTAGATGTAATAGTTATGTATATGTAATAGTTATGTAATAGTTATGTAGATGTAGTAGGTATGTAATAGTTATGTCGATGTAGTAGTTATGTAGATGTAATAGTTAGGTAGATGTTATAGTTATGTAGATGGAATAGTTATGTAATAGTTATTCATTACAGTATGCCAGGCTATAGTGTAGTGTATGAAACTGTATGCCAGGCTATAGTGTAGTGTATGAAACAGTATGCCAGGCTATAGTGTAGTGTATGAAACAGTATGCCAGGCTATAGTGTAGAGTATGAAACAGTATGCCAGGCTATAGTGTAGTGTATGAAACAGTATGCCAGGCTATAGTGTAGAGTATGAAACAGTATGCCAGGCTATAGTGTAGTGTATGAAACAGTATGCCAGGCTATAGTGTAGTGTATGAAACAGTATGCCAGGCTATAGTGTAGTGTATGAAACAGTATGCCAGGCTATAGTGTAGTGTATGAAACAGTATGCCAGGTTATAGTGTAGTGTATGAAACAGTATGCCAGGCTATAGTGTAGTGTATGAAACAGTATGCCAGGCTATAGTGTAGTGTATGAAACAGTATGCCAGGCTATAGTGTAGTGTATGAAACAGTATGCCAGGCTATAGTGTAGTGTATGAAACAGTATGCCAGGCTATAGTGTAGTGTATGAAACAGTATGCCAGGCTATAGTGTAGTGTATGAAACAGTATGCCAGGCTATAGTGTAGTGTATGAAACAGTATGCCAGGCTATAGTGTAGAGTATGAAACAGTATGCCAGGCTATAGTGTAGTGTATGAAACAGTATGCCAGGCTATAGTGTAGTGTATGAAACAGTATGCCAGGCTATAGTGTAGTGTATGAAACAGTATGCCAGGCTATAGTGTAGTGTATGAAACAGTATGCCAGGCTATAGTGTAGTGTATGAAACAGTATGCCAGGCTATAGTGTAGTGTATGAAACAGTATGCCAGGCTATAGTGTAGTGTATGAAACAGTATGCCAGGCTATAGTGTAGTGTATGAAACAGTATGCCAGGCTATAGTGTAGTGTATGAAACACAGCCGTCAGATCAATTGATCAGTTACATCGTACATTGTAATGACAATCGATGAAGTGGCGAAGACGATTAGTTAATTTTTTTCTATATTTTACAACACAATACAGATGACTGCATAATTTAACCACCTGCAGTATTGACAAGGCACATCAATGAGGAGACAGGCATGTTAGCCTCACATCACAGGCTGTTGATCAGGTTAGCCTCACATCACAGGCTGTTGATCAGGTTAGCCTCACATCACAGGCTGTTGATCAGGTTAGCCTCACATCACAGGCTGTTGATCAGGTTAGCCTCACATCACAGGCTGTTGATCAGGTTAGCCTCACATCACAGGCTGTTGATCAGGTTAGCCTCACATCACAGGCTGTTGATCAGGTTAGCCTCACATCACAGGCTGTTGATCAGGTTAGCCTCACATCACAGGCTGTTGATCAGGTTAGCCTCACATCACAGGCTGTTGATCAGGTTAGCCTCACATCACAGGCTGTTGATCAGGTTAGCCTCACATCACAGGCTGTTGATCAGGTTAGCCTCACATCACAGGCTGTTGATCAGGTTAGCCTCACATCACAGGCTGTTGATCAGGTTAGCCTCACATCACAGGCTGTTGATCAGGTTAGCCTCACATCACAGGCTGTTGATCAGGTTAGCCTCACATCACAGGCTGTTGATCAGGTTAGCCTCACATCACAGGCTGTTGATCAGGTTAGCCTCACATCACAGGCTGTTGATCAGGTTAGCCTCACATCACAGGCTGTTGATCAGGTTAGCCTCACATCACAGGCTGTTGTGTGATGACCAAGGTGTTTTCTGTTCTGTGTGATACACACAAGGGTTTATGCATGAACACACACACACACACACACACACACACACACACACACACACACACACACACACACACACACACACACACACACTTGCCTCCCCCTTCTCCCTTCCACCAAACCACCCCGTCAGTCTCTGGACTGATGTTTGACCTTGAGCTCCAGTAATTGTCAACCATTTCCATGATGGCCTCCACCCCTGCTGAGGCTGACTGAAACAGAGTCCCAGTGATGTATTGTGTTAAACATGGACTTTGAAGATGAGCTATGGGGATAAGTGAACACATCGGACACATTCGTGACTATATAATAGACTGTCGCTTTTTCCCTCTTCTCCCTCGCTCTGTGTTCTTCTCACACCTCTCATCCCTCCTCTCGTCCTTCCTCTCCCCCTCCATACCCTCCCTCTCCCCCTCCCTATCCTCCCTCTCCCCGTCCCTATCCCTCTTCTTCCCTCATCCCTCACCTCCCCTCCCCTCTTTTCCCACACCATCTGCCCCCTCCTCTCACCCTCCCTCTTCTTATTCCTCTCCTCTCTCCTCTCCCTTCCTCCCCTTCACCCCCCCCCCCTCTCCTCTCCCTTCCTCCCCTTCATCCCCCCCCTCTACTCTCCCTTCCTCCCCTTCACCCCCTCCCTCTCCTCTCCCTTCCTCCCCTTCACCCCCCCCTCTCCCTCTCCCTTCCTCCCCTTCATCCCCCCTCTCCCCCCCTCCTCTCCCTTCCTCCCCTTCACCCCCCCCCTCTCCTCCCCTGTTCCTCAGCTCAGTGTGGGGGTGATCTGACGGCTCCTAGTGGAATCATCCTGTCCCCTGGTTGGCCAGAGCTCTATAAGGAGGCCCTTAACTGTGAGTGGGTCATCGAGGCTCCGCCAGGATACCCCATCAAGATCGTGTTTGATAAGTAAGTCAGGACACACTGTCTTCTTTTATTTTCCTATCTCTACCCTTACTATCATTCATTCTGCTCTCTCTCTCTCTCTCTCTCTTCCATCTTCTCCTACATTATTTATTGTACTGTGTATTACTCTCTTTCTCTCTCTGATGTCTCTCTCTCTCTCTCGATGTCTCTCTCTCGATGTCTCTCTCTCTCTCTCTCTCTCGATGTCTCTCTCTCGCTCGATGTCTCTCTCTCTCGCTCTCTCTCGATGTCTCTCTCTCTCTCTCGATGTCTCTCTCTCTCTCTCTCGATGTCTCTCTCTATCTCTCTCGATGTCTCTCTCCTCTCTCTCGATGTCTCTCTCTCTTTCTCTCTCTCTCTCTGTCTCTCTCTCTCCCCCCTCCTCTCTCTCTCTCTCTCTCAATGTTCAATTCAATTCAAGGGGCTTTATTGGCATGGGAAACATGTGTTAACATTGCCAAAGCACGTGAGGTAGAGAATATACAGTGTTGTAACAATGTACAAATGGTTAAAGTACACAAGGGAAATAAATAAGCATAAATATGGGTTGTATTTACAATGGTGTTTGTTCTTCACTGGTTGCCCTTTTCTTGTGGCAACAGGTCACAAATATTGCTGCTGTGATGTCACACTGTGGTATTTCACCCAGTAGATATGGGAGTTTATCAACATTGGATTTGTTTTTGAATTCTTTGTGGATCTGTGTAATCCGAGGGAAATATGTCTCTCTAATATGGTCATACATTAAACAGGAGGTTAGGAAGTGCAGCTCAGTTTCCACCTCATTTTGTGGGCAGTGAGCACATAGCCTGTCTTCTCTTGAGAGCCATGTCTGCCTACGGCGGCCTTTCTCAATAGCAAGGCTATGCTCACTGAGTCTGTACATAGTCAAAGCTTTCCTTAGTGTATCACTTTTTGGGTCAGTCACAGTCTCTCTCTCTCTCTCTCTCTCTCTCTCTCTCTCTCTGCCTTTTGATGCGACCTGGATTTGTTTTATTTGGGAGCACCACTGCGCCTACAAATAATCACCCAGATACTAATTGTTACTAATGATCAGGCTTCGTTCTACCGCAGCCTCCGAGCGCCATGGAGTCCTCTCTCTCCCGTGGCTGCTTGCTTCCACTTTCCGGGCCACACATACCAAGTGTCACCTCCCTGTCACTCAAGCATCTTTCCTCCAGGCTTCTCTCAGCTGTACAACACATTGTTCCAAAAGAAGAACGATGCTGCTTTCCACGTTGCTTCTGAATATGAATCCAGACGTTTTCTCTATTCTACTATTATTTGGGAAACACTGACCAGTGTTTAAAACCAGTGTTTTACCCTGTCGTAACTCCTATCTTGCTGTTTCATATGATTCTTGCTAACCCATTGGTTGTTCCCTCAGATTCCTGTTAACCCATTGGTTGTTCTCCCAGGTTTCGTACTGAGGTAAACTATGACGTGCTGGAGGTGCGTGACGGGCGGTTCCCCTCCTCGCCTCTGATTGGTAGCTACCAGGGTACCCAGGTGCCCCAGTTCCTCATCAGCACCTCCAACTTCCTGTTCCTCCTCTTCTCCACCGACAAGAGCCACTCGGACATTGGCTTCCGCATCCACTATGAGAGTAAGACTTTGTGTTTCTCTACAACCAGTAGACATTGCTGGGTCCAGAGCAACCGTTAGATGATCTCTGGAATGCTCCCTACCTTCCTCTCCTCACAGACAAACAATCATATTATGTTCCAGATTAGTTTGCTTGGCTTGATACAAAGCCCATCATTACAAATTATTGGTTTTGCTATTCCACTGCCAAAGTCATGCCAGGTCCCTGACTGAGCTATAATCATGCCAGGTCCCTGACTGAGCTATAATCATGCCAGGTCCCTGACTGAGCTATAATCATGCCAGGTCCCTGACTGACCCAGTGATAGGTGGTATTAATGAGGTGATATTAATGAGGTGATATTAATGAGGTGATATTAATGAGGCGATATTCATGAGGTGGTATTAATGAGGTGGTATTCATGAGGTTATATTAATGAGGTGATATTAATGAGGTGATATTCATGAGGTGATATTCATGAGGTGGTATTCATGAGGTGATATTCATGAGCTGGTATTCATGAACTGGTATTAATGAGGTGGTATTAATGAAGTGATATTCATGAGCTGGTATTAATGAGGTGATATTCACGAGGTGGTATTAATGAGGTGGTATTAATGAGGTGGTATTAATGAGGTGGTATTAATGAGGTGATTGTCATGAGGTGATATTCATGAGGTGGTATTCATGAGGTGGTATTAATGAAGTGATATTCATGAGCTGGTATTAATGAGGTGATATTCACGAGGTGGTATTAATGAGGTGGTATTCATGAGGTGGTATTCATGAGGTGGTATTCATGAGGTGATATTCATGAGGTGGTATTAAAAGCATCATCACTCCCTTTTCTCTATGCAGACATCTCAATCGCAACATCCATATCTATTTAATAACTACAGGGTTGATTATATTGTAAGATGTTGCACATCGTCAGATAACACACAGGTGCACATCGGCAGAAAACACACAGGTGCACATCGTCAGAAAACACACAGGTGCACATCGGCAGAAAACACACATGTGCACATCGGCAGAAAACACACAGGGGCACATCTTCAGAAAACACACAGGGGCACATCGGCAGAAAACAAACAGGGGCACATCGGCAGAAAACACACAGGGGCACATCGGCAGAAAACATACAGGGGCACATCGGCAGAAAACACACAGGGGCAAATCGGCAGAAAACACACAGGGGCACATCGGAAGAAAACACACAGGGGCACATCGGCAGAAAACACACAGGGGCACATCGGCAGAAAACACACAGGGGCACATCGGCAGAAAACACACAGGGGCACATCGGCAGAAAACACACAGGGGCACATCGGCAGAAAACACACAGGGGCACATCGGCAGAAAACACACAGGGGCACATCGGCAGAAAACACACAGGGGCACATCGGCAGAAAACACACAGGTGCACATCGGCAGAAAACACACAGGGGCACATCGGCAGAAAACACACAGGTGCACATCGGCAGAAAACACACAGGGGCACATCGGCAGAAAACACACAGGTGCACATCGGCAGAAAACACACAGGGGCACATCTTCAGAAAACACACAGGGGCACATCTGCAGAAAACACACAGGGGCACATCTTCAGAAAACACACAGGGGCACATCGGCAGAAAACACACAGGGGCACATCGGCAGAAAACACACAGGGGCACATCGGCAGAAAACACACAGGGGCACATCGGCAGACTCAACATTAGTAACCCTTCGTCACAGCAGCAGTCTCTGCTTTTTTCACACCCTGACCACAGTTTATTTTGTATGTTTCTATGTTTTGGTTGGTCAGGGTGTGATCTGAGTGGGCATTCTATGTTGGATGTCTTGTTTGTCTATTTCTATGTCTGGCCTGATATGGTTCTCAATCAGAGGCAGGTGTTAGTCATTGTCTCTGATTGTGAACCATATTTAGGTAGCCTGGGTTTCACTGTGTGTTTGTGGGTGATTGTTCCTGTCTCTGTGTTTTGCACCAGATAGGGCTGGTTTCGGTTTTCGTACATTTGTTATTTTGTTAGTTTAATCGTGTATAGTTTCCTTATTAAATAAAATAAATCACAACTACGCTGCATTTTGGTCCGCTCCTCCTTCCCACAACGAAAGCCGTGACAGAATCACCCACCACAACAGGACCAAGCGGCGTGATAACAGGCAAAAGCAACAGCAGGAGCAACAAAAAGAGGAATGGACATGGGAGGATGAATTGTTTGGAGAAGGACCCTGGGATCAGCCTGGAGAATATCGCCGCCCCAAAGAAGAACTGGAGGCGGCGAGAGCTGAGAGGCTTTGTTATGAGGAGAAGCAACAGCGGCAGCAGGAGCAACAATATCGGGACTACACTACTTGGGAGGAAATAGACAGGTGGGCGGTCAACCCAGGGAGAGTGCCGGAGCCCGCCTGGGATTCACTGGAGCAGTGCGAAGAGGGTTATAGGAGAATGGAGATGGCGAAGCAAGCACGGCGGCGCGGAAGGAAGCCCGAGAGTCAGCCCCAAAAATTTATTGGAGGTGGCTCACAGGGAGTAGGGCTACGCCAGGTAGGAGACATGCGCAAACTTCCTGTGCTTACCGGGGGGCTAAAGAGACCGGGCAGGCACCGTGTTATGCTGTGGAGCGCACGGTGTCTCCAGTGCGGGTGCATAGCCCGGTGCGGTTCATACCAGCTCCTCGTATTGGCCGGGCTAGAGTGGGCATCGAGCCATGTAAGGTTGGGCAGGCTCGGTGCTCAAGAGCTCCAGTGCGCCTGCACGGTCCAGTCTATCCAGTGCCACCTCCACACATCAGTCCTCCGGTGGCAGCTCTCCACACCAGGCTTCCTGTGCGTGTCCTCGGCCCAGTACCACCAGTGCCAGCACCACGCATCAGGCCTACAGTGTGCCTCGCCTCTCCAGCGCTACCGGAGCCTTCCTCCTCTCCTGCGCTGCCGGAGTCTCCCGCCTGTTCAGCGCTGCCGGAGCCTTTCTCCTCTCCTGCGCTGCCGGAGTCTCCCGCCTGTTCAGCGCAGCCAGAGCTGCCAGCCTGCATGGGAGCAGCCAGAGCTGCCAGTCTGCATGGAGCAGCCAGAGCTGTCAGTCTTCATGGCGCTGCCAGTCTGCATGGAGCAGCCAGAGCTGTCAGTCTTCATGGAACAGCCAGAGTTGTCAGTCTGCATGGAACAGCCAGAGCTGTCAGTCTGCATGGACCAGTCAGCCAGACTCTTCCAGATCTGCCAGTCAACCAGACTCTCCCAGATCTGCCAGCCAACCAGACTCTTCCAGATCTGCCAGTCAACCAGACTCTTCCAGATCTGCCAGTCAGCCAGACTCTTCCAGATCCGCCACTCAGCCAGACTCCTCCAGATCTGCCAGTCTGCCAGACTCTTCCAGATCTGCCAGTATGCCAGACTCTTCCAGATCGGCCACTCAGCCAGACTCTTCCAGATCTGCCAGTCTGCAAGACTTCCAGATCCGCCAGTCAGACAGATTCTTCCAGATCCGCCAGTCAGCCAGGATCTGCCGGAACCCCCAGTCAGCCAGACTCTTCCAGATCTGCCAGTCAACCAGACTCTCCCAGATCTTCCAGCCAACCAGACTTTTCCAGATCTGCCAGCCAACCAGACTCTTCCAGATCTGCTAGTCAACCAGACTCTTCCAGATCTGCCAGTCAACCAGACTCTTCCAGATTTGCTAGTCAACCAGACTCTTCCAGATCTGCTAGTCAACCAGACTCTTCCAGATCTGCCAGTCAACCAGACTCTTCCAGATCCGCCAGTCAGCCAGACTCTTCCAGATCCGCCAGTCAGCCAGGATCTGCCAGAGCCTTCCTCCTCTCCGCTGCTGCCGGAGTCTCTCGCCTGTCCGGCGCTGCTGCCGGAGCCTCTCGCCTGTCCGGCGCTGCTGCCGGAGTCTCCCGCCTGTCAGGCGCTGCTGCCGGAGTCTCCCGCCTGTCAGGCGCTGCTGCCGGAGTCTCCCGCCTGTACGGCGCTGCTGCCGGAGTCTGAGGAGCCCCTCTGTCCCGAGCTGCCCCTCTGTCCCGAGCTGCCCCTCTGTCCCGAGCTGCCCCTCTGTCCCGAGCTGCCCCTCTGTCCCGAGCTGCCCCTCTGTCCCGAGCTGCCCCTCTGTCCCGAGCTGCCCCTCTGTCCCGTGTTATTTAGTAGGATTGCAGTGGCTAGGAGGTCACGGAAGCGGACAAGGTGGGGGAGGACTACGGTGAAGTGGGGGCCACGTCCAGCACCGGAGCCGCCACCGCGGACAGATGCCCACCCAGACCCTCCCCGATAGGTTCAGGTTTTGCGGCCGGAGTCCACACCTTGGGGGGGGGGGTACTGTCACACCCTGACCATAGATTGCTTTGTATGTTTCTATGTTTTGGTTGGTCAAGGTGTGATCTGAGTGGGCATGTCTTGTTTGTCTATTTCTATGTCTGGCCTGATATGGTTCTCAATCAGAGGCAGGTGTTAGTCATTGTCCCTGATTGGGAACCATATTTAGGTAGCCTGGATTTCACTGTGTTTGTGGGTGATTGTTCCTGTCTCTGTGTTTTGCACCAGATAGGGCTGGTTTCGGTTTTCGTACGTTTGTTATTTTGTTAGTTTAATCGTGTATAGTTTCCTTATTAAATAAAATGAATCACAACTGCGCTGCATTTTGGTCCGCTTCTCCTTCCCACAACGAAAGCCGTGACAGCTTTAATAATTCACCGTGGCTACTGCACCACTCAGACAGAAACAGGGCAGGGTGTGTGGGGAAGAAACAGGACAGGGTGTGTGGGGAAGAAACAGGGCAGGGTGTGTGGGGCAGAAACAGGGCAGGGTGTGTGGGGCAGAAACAAGACAGGGTGTGGGGCAGAAACAAGACAGGGTGTGTGGGGAAGAAACAGGACAGGGTATGTGGGGCAGAAACAGGACAGGGTGTGTTGGGCAGAAACAGGGCAGGGTGTGTGGGGCAGAAACAGGGCAGGGTGTGTGGGGCAGAAACAAGACAGGGTGTGTGGGGAAGAAACAGGACAGGGTGTGTGGGGCAGTTACACTGGTCTGTTACTCTGGTCTGTTACTCTGGTCTGTTACTCTGGTCTCTTACTCTGGTCTGTTACTCTGGTCTGTTACTCTGGTCTGTTACACTGGTCTGTTACTCTGGTCTGTTACTCTGGTCTGTTATGCTGCTCTGTTACTCTGGTCTGTTACTCTGGTCTGTTACACTGGTCTGTTACACTGGTCTGTTACTCTGGTCTGTTACTCTGGTCTGTTATGCTGCTCTGTTACTCTGGTCTGTTACTCTGGTCTCTTACTCTGGTCTGTTACTCTGGTCTGTTACTCTGGTCTGTTACACTGGTCTGTTACTCTGGTCTGTTACTCTGGTCTGTTACGCTGCTCTGTTACTCTGGTCTGTTACACTGGTCTGTTACTCTGGTCTGTTACTCTGGTCTGTTACTCTGGTCTGTTAAACTGGTCTGTTACTCTGCTCTGTTACTCTGCTCTGTTACTCTGGTCTCTTACTCTGGTCTGTTACTCTGGTCTGTTACGCTGCTCTGTTACTTTGGTCTGTTACTCTGGTCTGTTACTCTGGTCTGTTACGCTGCTCTGTTACTCTGGTCTGTTACACTGGTCTGTTACTCTGGTCTGTTACTCTGGTCTGTTATGCTGCTCTGTTACTCTGGTCTGTTACTCTGGTCTGTTACACTGGTTTGTTACTCTGGTCTGTTACTCTGGTTTGTTACTCTGGTCTGTTACGCTGCTCTGTTACTCTTGTCTGTTACGCTGCTCTGTTACTCTGGTCTGTTACACTGGTCTGTTACACTGGTTTGTTACTCTGGTCTGTTACTCTGGTTTGTTACTCTGGTCTGTTATGCTGCTCTGTTACTCTGGTCTGTTACTCTGCTCTGTTACTCTGGTCTGTTACTCTGGTCTCTTACTCTGGTCTGTTACTGTGTGTGTGTGTGTGTGTGTGTGTGTGTGTGTGTGCGTGTGTGTGTGTGTGTGTGTGTGTGTGTGTGTGTGTGTGTGTGTGTGTGCGTGTGTGTGATAACCCGTGTGTGTGTGTGAGTGCGTGAACCCGTGTGTGTGTAATAACCCTGAGTGTGTTTTCCTCCTCAGCTCTACAGCTACAGTCAGATCACTGTGTCGACCCTGGCATCCCCGTCAACGGCCAACGCCATGGCAACGACTTCTACGTGGGTGCCTTGGTAACGTTCAGCTGTGACGCCGGGTACTCCCTCAGCGACCCAGAACCCCTGGAGTGTGAACCAAACTTCCAGTGGAGTCGACCCCTGCCCAGCTGTGATGGTACGGCCCGATTCTGAATTCTGTTCACAAAATGAACCCCCCAGTTTAGCTCCTGGTTGAACTTGCCCTTATCAAACTGTAAAACTAGGATAAAAGTGTTGAAGTTGTCCTTCAGAGTTTATCTTCATATTACACGTTTTAAGGCCAGGATTGATTTCTCTGTGTATGTCCTTCAGAAGGGCTACTAAACTGGATTGTAGAGCAGGGTGAAAGCTGGGTATATTACGCTAAGTGTAGATCTAATAACTACCTACTTATTCAACATTAATCTTTCTGTCCCTCCCTCCCTCCCTCCCTCCCTCCCTCCCTCCCCCTCCCTCCCTCCCTCCCTCCCTCCCTCCCTCCCTCCCTCCCCCTCCCTCCCTCCCTCCCTCCCTCCCTCCCTCTCCTCCCCTCCCCCCTCTCCTCCCCCTCTCCTCCCTTCTCCCTCTCCCCTCTCCCTCTCTCTACAGCGTTGTGTGGAGGTTATATTCAGGGTAACACCGGTACCATCCTCTCTCCTGGGTTTCCTGACTTCTATCCTCACAACCTCAACTGCACCTGGATGATAGAGTCCTCCCATGGCAAAGGTGAGCAGGACCACTCCTGTCTAATTCAACTTCGCTGACATTTCACTTATCTGGTCCTGTAGAGAATGGTAGGTCCTGTACATCCCTGCAGCACTGCTAGCCAAGCCCAAGGCAGAGGAGACACTGTTCTAGTCAAATCTCTATGAGTACTATTACCTATTCAAAAGTACTCAAACACATCCATGGACACAGACATGTTTGTCTATTTCATGTCAGGTCCCTGACTGAGCTATAATCATGCCAGGTCCCTGACTGAGCTATAATCATGCCAGGTCCCTGACTGAGCTATAATCATGCCAGGTCCCTGACTGAGCTATAATCACGCCAGGTCCCTGACTGAGCTATAATCACGCCAGGTCCCTGACTGAGCTATAATCACGCCAGGTCCCTGACTGAGCTATAATCACGCCAGGTCCCTGACTGAGCTATAATCACGCCAGGTCCCTGACTGAGCTATAATCACGCCAGGTCCCTGACTGAGCTATAATCACGCCAGGTCCCTGACTGAGCTATAATCACGCCAGGTCCCTGACTGAGCTATAATCACGCCAGGTCCCTGACTGAGCTATAATCACGCCAGGTCCCTGACTGAGCTATAATCACGCCAGGTCCCTGACTGAGCTATAATCACGCCAGGTCCCTGACTGAGCTATAATCACGCCAGGTCCCTGACTGAGCTATAATCACGCCAGGTCCCTGACTGAGCTATAATCACGCCAGGTCCCTGACTGAGCTATAATCATGCCAGGTCCCTGACTGAGCTATAATCATGCCAGGTCCCTGACTGAGCTATAATCATGCCAGGTCCCTGACTGAGCTATAATCACGCCAGGTCCCTGACTGAGCTATAATCACGCCAGGTCCCTGACTGAGCTATAATCACGCCAGGTCCCTGACTGAGCTATAATCACGCCAGGTCCCTGACTGAGCTATAATCACGCCAGGTCCCTGACTGAGCTATAATCATGCCAGGTCCCTGACTGAGCTATAATCACGCCAGGTCCCTGACTGAGCTATAATCACGCCAGGTCCCTGACTGAGCTATAATCACGCCAGGTCCCTGACTGAGCTATAATCACGCCAGGTCCCTGACTGAGCTATAATCATGCCAGGTCCCTGACTGAGCTATAATCACGCCAGGTCCCTGACTGAGCTATAATCACGCCAGGTCCCTGACTGAGCTATAATCACGCCAGGTCCCTGACTGAGCTATAATCATGCCAGGTCCCTGACTGAGCTATAATCACGCCAGGTCCCTGACTGAGCTATAATCACGCCAGGTCCCTGACTGAGCTATAATCATGCCAGGTCCCTGACTGAGCTATAATCACGCCAGGTCCCTGACTGAGCTATAATCACGCCAGGTCCCTGACTGAGCTATAATCACGCCAGGTCCCTGACTGAGCTATAATCACGCCAGGTCCCTGACTGAGCTATAATCACGCCAGGTCCCTGACTGAGCTATAATCACGCCAGGTCCCTGACTGAGCTATAATCACGCCAGGTCCATGAAGGCTGTTTTCAGTTTTTAAAACAGAAACATGTTCTACTCATATTCTATTGTTCTCCCAGAGTAGCTGACCATCTGCTGCTCTCTCCTGTAGTAACCCACCAGGAAGTGTAGTTGACTCTTTTCTCTCCTCCTCCCCCTCTCTCTCTTCCTCTCTCTCTCTCTCTCTCTCTCTCTCTCTCTCTCTCTCTCTCTCTCTCTCTCCCTCTCTCCCTCTCTCTCTCTCTCCCTCTCTCCCTCTCTCCCTCTCTCTCTCTCTCCTCCTCTCCCTCTCTCTCTCTCTCTCTCTCTCTCTCTCTCTCTCTCTCTCTCTCTCTCTCTCTCTCTCTCTCTCTCTCTCTCTCTCTCTCTCTCTCTCTCTCTCTCTCTCTCTCTCTCTCTCTCTCTCTCTCTCTCTCTCCTCTCTCTCCTCTCTCTCTCTCTCTCTCTCTCTCTCTCTCTCTCTCTCTCTCTCTCTCTCTCTCTCCTGCCCCACCAGGTGTCCAGTTCACCTTCCATACATTCCACCTAGAGTCTCCTCATGACCACCTGTTGGTGACAGAGAACGGCAGCTTCCCGGAGCCCCTGTGGAGACTAACGGGCTCAACACTGCCCCCCACCCTCAGTGCAGGCCTGTACGGGAACTACACCGCTCAGATACGCTTCCTCTCAGACTTCTCTGTCTCTTACGAGGGATTCAACATCACCTTCTCAGGTAGGGGTACAGGTTTAACTTAGCATGGCTTCTTATCTGGCTCCAATACTGAGAGAATACCTTATCGTGTTATACATTGTATACAAATATGAGTCTCTGTGTGTATTTGTCACAGGGTAGCCTTCCTTTCTGGCTAGACACACCATGAAACTAACAGTGCAAACATGAGGAGCAGCATCAGAATTGGCAACAGGTTATAAACATGAGGAGCAGTAGTAACAGGTGTCCCAGTAGTATACAGAGCTCCATGTATATTTGTGTAAATATAGGTGTCCCAGTAGTAGCAGGTGTAACAGGTATAACAGGTGTACCAGTAGTAACAGGTGTAACAGGTGTAACAGGTATAACAGGTATAACAGGTGTACCAGTAGTAACAGGTGTAACAGGTGTACCAGTAGTAACAGGTATAACAGGTGTAACAGGTATAACAGGTGTAACAGGTATAACAGGTATAACAGGTGTAACAGGTATAACAGTAGTAACAGGTATAACAGTAGTAACAGGTGTAACAGGTATAACAGGTATAACAGGTATAACAGGTATAACAGGTATAACATGTGTAACAGGTATAACAGTAGTAACAGGTGTAACAGGTATAACAGTAGTAACAGGTATAACAGGTGTAACAGGTATAACAGGTATAACAGGTATAACAGGTATAACAGGTATAACAGTAGTAACAGGTGTAACAGGTATAACAGTAGTAACAGGTATAACAGGTGTAACAGGTATAACAGGTATAACAGGTATAACAGGTATAACAGGTATAACAGGTATAACAGGTATAACAGGTATAACAGTAGTAACAGGTGTAACAGGTATAACAGTAGTAACAGGTATAACAGGTGTAACAGGTATAACAGGTATAACAGGTATAACAGGTATAACAGGTGTAACAGGTATAACAGTAGTAACAGGTGTAACAGGTATAACAGGTATAACAGGTATAACAGGTATAACAGGTATAACAGTAGTAACAGGTATAACAGGTATAACAGGTATAACAGGTATAACAGGTGTAACAGGTATAACAGGTATAACATGTATAACAGTAGTAACAGGTATAACAGGTATAACAGTAGTAACAGGTATAACAGGTATAACAGGTATAACAGGTATAACAGTAGTAACAGGTATAACAGGTGTAACAGGTATAACAGGTGTAACAGGTGTAACAGGTATAACAGGTATAACAGTAGTAACAGGTATAACAGGTATAACAGGTATAACAGTAGTAACAGGTATAACAGGTGTAACAGGTATAACAGGTATAACAGGTATAACAGGTATAACAGGTGTAACAGGTATAACAGGTATAACATGTATAACAGTAGTAACAGGTATAACAGGTATAACAGTAGTAACAGGTATAACAGGTATAACAGGTATAACAGGTATAACAGTAGTAACAGGTATAACAGGTGTAACAGGTATAACAGGTGTAACAGGTGTAACAGGTATAACAGGTATAACAGGTATAACAGGTGTAACAGGTATAACAGGTGTAACAGGTGTAACAGGTATAACAGTAGTAACAGGTATAACAGGTATAACAGGTATAACAGGTATAACAGTAGTAACAGGTATAACAGGTATAACAGGTGTAACAGGTATAACATGTATAACAGTAGTAACAGGTATAACAGGTATAACAGTAGTAACAGGTATAACAGGTGTAACAGGTGTAACAGGTATAACAGGTGTAACAGGTATAACAGGTATAACAGTAGTAACAGGTATAACAGGTATAACAGGTGTAACAGTAGTAACAGGTATAACAGGTATAACAGGTGTAACAGTAGTAACAGGTGTAACAGGTATAACAGGTGTAACAGGTATAACAGGTGTAACAGTAGTAACAGGTATAACAGGTGTAACAGGTATAACAGGTATAACAGTAGTAACAGGTATAACAGGTATAACAGTAGTAACAGGTATAACAGGTATAACAGGTGTAACAGGTATAACAGGTATAACAGGTGTAACAGGTATAACAGTAGTAACAGGTATAACAGGTATAACAGGTATAACAGGTATAACAGTAGTAACAGGTATAACAGGTATAACAGGTGTAACAGGTATAACATGTATAACAGGTGTAACAGGTATAACAGGTATAACAGGTATAACAGTAGTAACAGGTATAACAGGTATAACAGGTGTAACAGGTATAACATGTATAACAGGTGTAACAGGTATAACAGGTATAACAGGTGTAACATGTATAACAGGTGTAACAGGTATAACAGGTATAACAGGTATAACAGGTATAACAGGTATAACAGTAGTAACAGGTATAACAGGTATAACAGGTATAACAGGTATAACAGGTATAACAGGTATAACATGTATAACAGGTGTAACAGTAGTAACAGGTGTAACAGGTATAACAGGTATAACAGTAGTAACAGGTATAACAGGTATAACAGGTATAACAGTAGTAACAGGTATAACAGGTATAACAGGTGTAACAGGTATAACAGGTATAACAGGTATAACAGGTATAACAGGTATAACATGTATAACAGGTGTAACAGGTATAACATGTATAACAGGTGTAACAGTAGTAACAGGTGTAACAGGTATAACAGGTATAACAGGTATAACAGGTGTAACAGGTATAACAGTAGTAACAGGTGTAACAGGTATAACAGGTATAACAGGTATAACAGGTGTAACAGGTGTAACAGGTGTAACAGGTATAACAGGTGTAACAGGTATAACAGTAGTAACAGGTGTAACAGGTATAACAGGTATAACAGGTATAACAGGTATAACAGGTGTAACAGGTATAACAGGTATAACAGGTATAACAGGTGTAACAGGTATAACAGTAGTAACAGGTATAACAGGTATAACAGGTATAACAGGTATAACAGGTATAACAGTAGTAACAGGTGTAACAGGTATAACAGTAGTAACAGGTATAACAGGTATAACAGGTATAACAGGTATAACAGGTATAACAGTAGTAACAGGTATAACAGTAGTAACAGGTGTAACAGGTATAACAGGTATAACAGGTATAACAGGTATAACAGTAGTAACAGGTATAACAGGTATAACAGGTATAACAGGTATAACAGGTGTAACAGGTATAACAGGTATAACAGGTGTAACAGGTGTAACAGTAGTAACAGGTATAACAGTAATAACAGGTATAACAGGTGTAACAGGTATAACAGGTGTACCAGTAGTAACAGGTGTAACAGGTGTAACAGGTATAACATGTGTAACAGGTGTAACAGGTGTACCAGGTGTAAAAGGTGTACCAGTAGTAACAGGTGTAACAGTAGTAACAGGTGTACCAGTAGTAACAGGTGTACCAGTAGTAACAGGTGTAACAGTAGTACCAGGTGTACCAGGTGTAACAGGTGTACCAGTAGTACCAGGTGTACCAGGTGTAACAGGTTTAACAGGTGTAACTGTTGTACCAGTAGTACCAGGTGTAACAGTTGTACCAGTAGTACCAGGTGTACCAGTAGTACCAGGTGTACCAGGTGTAACAGGTGTAACAGGTGTACCAGGTGTAACAGGTGTACCAGTAGTACCAGGTGTAACAGTTGTACCAGTAGTACCAGGTGTAACAGGTGTAACAGGTGTAAAAGTAGTACCAGTTGTACCAGTAGTACCAGGTGTACCAGGTGTAAGAGGTATAACAGATCTATATAGATGCTTTTCATGGTCATGGGTCAACTGGAAGAAAATCCATGATGATGCAATGCATTATTGGTATCCTCAAAAACAAGTATGGAGTTTTGTTTTCATTTTACGAATGATTACCTCTCTTTTCCATTCATCCCTTTCTCCTCTCCTCCCTCAGAGTATGATCTGGAGCCTTGTGAAGACCCCGGCGTTCCTCCCTACAGCACCCGTAAGGGGTTACAGTTTGGGGTGGGGGATGCGCTCATCTTCTCCTGTTTCCCTGGTTACCGTCTGGAGGGGCCGGCGAGGGTGACGTGCCTGGGGGGGCGGAGGAGGGTGTGGAGCTCCCCTCTGCCAAGGTGTGTTGGTAGGTGGCCCCGTAATTTCATTTGGTTTTGCTCCCCCCTCTCCCCCATCCACTAACTCGCCCAATCATGTATATTAAACTAATGCCCATCTCATGTGCCCTTACGTAAAACACTCCAACACAACCCACAACCTTAAATATAACCTTATATATTACCACACAGCCTTATACAGCATATAGAGGGGATATTGGAGATATAGAGAGTGGATTATGGAGATATATAGAGTGGATTATGGATATATAGAGAGTGGATTATTGAGATATGGAGATATATCGAGTGGATTATGGAGATATAGAGAGTGGATTATGGAGATATATAGAGTGGATTATGGAGATATATAGAGTGGATTGTGGAGATATATAGAGTGTGGATTATGGAGATATATAGAGTGGATTATGGAGATATAGAGAGTGGATTATTGAGATATGGAGATATATAGAGTGGATTATGGAGATATAGAGAGTGGATTATGGATATATAGAGAGTGGATTATGGAGATATATAGAGTGTGGATTATGGAGATATATAGAGTGGATTATGGAGATATAGAGAGTGGATTATGGAGATATAGAGAGTGGATTATGGAGATATAGAGAGTGGATTATTGAGATATGGAGATATAGAGAGTGGATTATGGAGATATATAGAGTGGATTATGGAGATATAGAGAGTGGATTATTGAGATATGGAGATATAGAGAGTGGATTATGGAGATATATAGAGTGGATTATGGAGATATATAGAGTGAATTATGGAGATGTATAGAGTGGATTATGGAGATACACTGGCACAGAGAGACAGGAAACACAGGGATAAAAACACTGGCACAGAGAGACAGGAAACACAGGGATAAAAA